>NC_057799.1:301963849-302056531 GCF_018294505.1 Triticum aestivum
TCGATCGGGTTCAGTTAACAGCCATCGATCGATCGCTCGGGTTCAGTAACGCGTAGCCTGCAGTGCAATCGCTCGGGTTCAGTTAGAGCCCAACGCCTCGCTCGGGATCAGTTAGAGCCAACGCCTCGCACACACGCTCGTACGTGTATGAGAGAAACACGCATCGCTCGGCCCCCGACCTCCCACCATAACCGGGAACTCCCCGAAATTTTCCTCCCCCTCGCTTCTACCACGATTTTTTCCATCATGGACGGCCCAAAGAATGTCATGCAACTGCGTCTCCGGCCCGCGCAGGACGAAAAGCCCATTTTCTGTCATGATTTTTTGTCATAGAAGTAGGAGCCCACCACATCTATGATGATACTGGGTTTTGTCACAATTATCGTCATAGAAGTGTCATATGTATGACAGAAAAAAATTCGTTCGGCCCAAAATGTCACGGATGTGTCTTTCTTTTTATAGTGTATATCTTCTTATCATCAAGGTAAGCATATTTAAGAGTATCAGGCAATGATTTAAGCTCAAACACGGGATCACCCTTGGGTGGAGGAGGATCCCCTAAGATTTCAACAGGCAAGTTGTGTTTCAGAAGAGGACCCTGTTTAAAGAACATTTCATCTATTTCCCTTCTTTCATTCATAAACATATCATTTTCATGGTCTAGCAAATATTGTTCTAAAGGATCATTAGGAGGTACGGCAATAGAAGCAAGACCAATAATTTCATCTTTACTAGGCAATTCCTCTTCACGGTGTTGTCTACGAAATTTAGAGAAATTAAACTCATGAGACATATCACCTAGACCAATAGTAACAACATCCTTTTTGCAGTCTATCTTAGCATTAACAGTGTTTAAGAAGGGTCTACCAAATATAATGGGACAAAAGCTATCCTGTGGGGAACCAAGAACAAGAAAATCAGCAGAATATTTAGTTTTCCCACACAAGACTTCAACATCTCTAACAATCCCAATTGGTGAAATAGTATCTCTATTGGCAAGTTTAATTGTCACATCAATATCTTCTAACTCAGCAGGTGCAATACCATGCATAATTTCTTTGTATAAGTGATGAGGACATGACTACCTTGGATACGACCAAAAATATTGCATACATGCATATTTGTCAGGTGATTTCTAGTGCAAACTATTCAATAATCTATTTATGTTATTCAGAACAAAAATACTTCACACACTTTTGTGTTTTGTCTAATTGCAGGTGTATGGGATATTTGTACAATCCACATATGAAGATAGAGGAAAAGGAGAAGTTTAGGTTATGTTCAAAAAGTCCTCTCATGTCACTTTTGGGCCAAGAGAAGATAGAGTCCAAGTCTCTCACGTTCTGGATTCAGATTCGGACTGCACAGACATACCTGACTCAAAACGCCAACAACTTTTTCATACGGACTCCGAATTGGGTGATCCTTTTTTTTTTGGAAAGTAGATTTCGTCCTCTTTCCAACACAATTGGATTCACCTTTAAATTCATCCGGAGCGTTGAGATATGGACGAAAAAATCTGACGCTGCAGCAAAATCCGAGTCAAACAACAAGTTCAAAGGTGTTGCATCACCTCCACTTGGGCCCATGAGCCTTGTACGACCTAGGGTTGGTTTTAGGCTGCCTTGGGACGTCCTCCCACCTCCTTGGCCGCCACCCCTTGCTCCTATATAAGTAGATCCATCTACTAGCTTTTTCCTTGAGATTTGTTTATTTAAAAGTTAGCCATTGCAACTTCGTGTACTTCGTTTGTGTCCAACGACCAGACCAAGACCGCTGACGGATCCCCACCTTTATCAATACTTCATCTATATTCGCAATATTCAGATTGCATTATCATATTCTTGCTTGTTCTTCGATTGCATGCAGGAATAGACCTTCGTGGTCAGGTTGATCGTGCTCCGGCGTGGTCAATAACCTCTCGAAGTTGGTTTAGCGATTGCTAAGGCGCAACGTCGTGCATGTTTGTAGTCAGATCGTCAAAGTCGAATCCACCAAATCGATAGTTGTCATCTCATCGAAAGATCGGGACACCCTCGCCTCTATCAAGTGGTATCAGTTTTCAGGTTGCTCGGTGAGAATTTCCAGTTATCCCTAGATTAGATTTATTTTCTTACCTATTGTCCAAGAAAAAGCCACAAGAAAAAGTTAGATCTATTCATCCTTTGCCCTAGCCAGTCTGAGCCTTTGCAATTTTCTTTTCATTGTTTGCATTATTGAATTATCGGTTGCATCGTCGTGTCGAGTTGCAGGTCTTAGCGTCTAGTTTGTTTAGAGTTTCGAGTTCTGTTCACATAAGTCACATCGTCGCTGCATCGTTATCCCTTCCGCTGTCCACCACCCATCCATCAATTTCCACCACGTGCTACCCATCGTTCATTGTCATAATCATAGTTCAGATCGTTCACATCTTTGCTTGATCCAATCTGCATCTTATCTAGTTTGTTTTGGAAAGAGGGAGAGAGGAAAAAAAGATAGAGAAAAAAAGAGAAAAAAGTAAAAAAATCAGAAAAAGAAAAAGAAAAAAAGTGTGAGGAAAAAAAAGAGAGAAAAAAAACAAAATTCGGATCTATCTAGACTCAATCTCATAGTTGAATTCGGATTGGAATCTGTTTTGTACACTATTCAGTAAAACAGGCATAACTTCCTCATACGAAGTCAGTTTTGGCTCCACGAGTACTCAAATGAAAGCTAGCGACGAGCCGCGTCTAAATAGTTGCAGAGGCTACTTCACTATTTGGCACCTCAAAATCGGCTTCTAAATAGGTCTTTTTGCCCTCCGAAGTTCGCGACACAGCTTATTCCAGTTTTTCAAGCCAGTTTTAGAATTTTTTGACTCCACATATCAACTCGGAATTGAGTGATTCTTTTTGCATTTGAAAGCTTGAGTCAGTGCCATTCTTGAGAAAAGTTATCAGAAAATTGGCTCAATCTTTTCAAAAGGAAAGTTGGAGAGAGAGTTGTTGTATATCCTGCTTGGCAGTTGTTTTTCATCATTATCTTTACTGCCGTTGTGATCTTCACTTATATCTTGTTGTCCAGAGCTACTTAGTATCCTTCATTGATACTAGTTGTGCTACGCCGTGACCTCATTAGTGTTCTAGGCGTCTCTAGTCCGGTCTAGCCTAGGACCAGCACAGTACCGTCATTGAACGTTTATTCAACATTGCATCTCTGAATTGATTATTGCTAATCTTTTGCTACCATATATTCAAGCCTTCCAAGCTCCACATATTTCTACACCGTGTATACGTACGTTCCCCTGGCAATCACTTTACTCAATCTTCGGAGTTATTTGACACCGCTGGTTGCCTGTCACCACCTGCTGCTTGGTAAGAACTTGTAAGATATTGATATTTGCTTTACTGTGAGTACTTTACAACCACATCCTAGTAGTTCATCGGAACATTATTCTCGAATTTTGTTTCTTGTTTCTACTAATCATGACAGGTTCCGAAGATAGAAGTCCTTGGACGACGGATACATCATTATCATCACGAGAGTTGGGACAACACACACAAGCACATGGTCAGGTTATCTCTTCACCGTCATTTGAGGGTAGATTTAATCCTGCTATTTATCTAGCTTGGGAGCTTGAAGTAGAACAAGTTTTTAGTCACCATGACTTTTCTGAACTTGAGCGAGTACGAGCTGCCACTAGAGCATTTACTGGTTTTGCTTCTGTTTGGTGGAGTGTGCATTGTAAGAAAAACTTTGATAACCAACCCACAACTTGGAAAGATTTGAAAGATGTAATGAGACAACAATTTTTCCCTCCTTACTATCATCGTGAATTGCTTCGCAAATTTGAACAATTTAAACAAGGCAACAACATTGTTCATGCTTACTACCAAGAGTTCAAATCTTATATGCATCATTGCGACATAGAAGAATCTGAGGATGATACAATGAATAGATTTTTTGGTGGTTTGAACCATGATATTCAGGCACGATTTCAGTATATTCCTGGTTGCATTACTGGTATGTATGTTCGTGCTTGTACCTTTGAGAGACAGTTGCAGGAGGATGCATTGGATGACTACAACAACTACTATTCTATTTCATGCTCACCACCACCGCTTGGTTCCTCCACCGTTGCACCTACTAGAGCATCCACACTTCAGATTGTGAGCCCGACATCATCTCAAGAGTATGGTACATTGCCATCATCCGTACCTACATCAGCTACATCTTTGTGTCAAGGTAACTGTAAAGGTATTGATGATATAACTTCACATGAGAATGATGCATGCCTAGTTAACTTGAATACATCATGTGTTGAGTTACCTATTGATTTGAGCGCATCACCTATTTTAGAGAATCATGTTACTGTCATGAATGCGTCATGTGATCAAACATATGAAATACCAACAATTTTGAGTGGACCCAATGAATTAACTGTTGATGCAAAAGAACCAATGTTTAATCATTTTGATATGACCTCTAATCTTGGTGATGATTCTGTGTCAATTGACTTATTGCATGTTTTCTTATTTAAGCATGTTGTAGCATGTAAATTTGATGCAAGTAAGGTTTATTCACCAATGTTGGGATGGTTTAATGATGAATATTGTCAATCTTTTCATATGAATAAGAGCTTCACTTATATGTGCAAACTGAGTTGCAATACTTTCATGCCTTCTACTTCTTGTAATAATATTTTGGCTTTATATTTTATTAACTATGAAAGTTACTCATGTATACATGTGTCATATGTGCAAAATCCACGGGAAGTAAAAATGGATGACATATACATATACAACATGTACACCTTGTCTCTTTTGTTAGCCACATTTCAGATTAAGCAACGCCGAGGACGGCTTTATTTTCAAGAAGGGGAGGATGATGAGGACATGACTACCTTGGATACGACCAAAAATATTGCATATATGCATATTTGTCAGGTGATTTCTAGTGCAAACTATTCAATAATCTATTTATGTTATCCAGAACAAAAATACTTCACACACTTTTGTGTTTTGTCTAATTGCAGGTGTATGGGATATTTGTACAATCCACATATGAAGATAGGGGAAAAGGAGAAGTTTAGGTTCTGTTCAAAAAGTCCTCTCACGTCACTTTTGGGCCAAGAGAAGATAGAGTCCAATTCTCTCACGTTCTGGATTCAGATTCGGACTACACAGACATACCTGAATCAAAACGCCAACAACTTTTTAATACGGACTCCGAATTGGGTGATTCTTTTTTGTTGGAAAGTAGATTTCGTCCTCTTTCCAACCCAATTGGATTCACCTTTAAATTCGTCCGGAGCGTTGAGATATGGACGAAACAATCTAACGCTGCAGCAGAATCCAAGTCAAACAACAAGTCCAAAGGTGTTGCATCACCTCCACTTGGGCCCATGAGCCTTGTACGACCTAGGGTTGGTTTTAGGCTGCCTTGGGACGTCCTCCCACCTCCTTGGCCGCCACCCCTTGATCCTATATAAGTAGATCCATCTAGTAGCTTTTTCCTTGGGATTTGTTTGGTTAAAAGTTAGTCATTGCAACTTCGTGTACTTCGTTTGTGTCCAACGACCAGACCAAGACCGCTTACGGATCCCCACCTTTATCAATACTTCATCTATATTTCGTAATATTCAGATTGCATTATCATATTTTTGCTTGTTCTTCGATTGCGTGCAGGAATAGACCTTCGTGGTCAGGTTGATCGTGCTCCGGCGTGGTCAATAACCTCTCGAAGTTGGTTTAGCGATTGCTAAGGCGCAACATCGTGCACGTTTGTAGTCGGATCGTCAAAGTCGACTCCACCAAATCGATAGTTATCATCTCATCGAAAGATCGGGACACCCTCGCCTCTATCAATAAGTCAATAGGTATTGCACTAGCACTAGCACCCATATCACACAAGCCATGATAACAATGATCTCCTATTTTAACAGAAATAACAGGCATGCCTACCACAGGTCTATGTTTATCTTTAGCACAGGGTTTAGCAATTCTAGCAGTTTCATCACAGAAATAAATAACATGCCCATCAATATTATCAGCCAAGAGATCTTTAACAATAGCAATATTAGGTTCAACTTTAACTTGCTCAGGAGGTGTATAAATTCTAATATTGCTTTTACGAACCACAGATGAAGCTTTAGCATGATCCTTTATTCTAACAGGACAGGGTGGTTTCTCAACATAAGCAGTAGGAACAATAGGATCATTATAAGTGATATTCTTTTCTTCAACTTTAATAGGTGCAGCTACTTTTACTTCTATGGGAGGATGATATTTAAACCACTTCTCCTTAGGGAGATCAACATGAGTAGCAAAAGATTCACAGAAAGAAGCTACTATCTCAGAGTCAAGTCCATATTTAGTGCTAAATTTACGGAAAACATCGGTATCCATAAAAGATTTAACACAATCAAACTTAGGTGTCATACCTGACTCCTTACCTTCGTCGAGGTCCTAATCTTCAGAGTTGCGTTTAATTCTTTCCAATAAATCCCATTTGAATTCAATAGTCTTCATCATAAAAGAGCCAGCACAAGAAGTATCGAGCATGGTGCGATTGTTATCAGAAAGCCGAGCATAAAATTTTTGAATAATCATTTCTCTTGAGAGCTCATGATTGGGGCATGAGTATAACATTGATTTAAGCCTCCCCCAAGCTTGAGCGATGCTTTCTCCTTCGCGATGCCAAAAATTATATATATAATTGCGTTCACGACGAACAAGATGCATAGGATAAAACTTTTGATGAAATTCCAATTTCAATCGTTTGTAGTTCCATGATCCCATATCATCACATAGCCTATACCATGTCAATGCATCTCCCTTCAAAGATAAAGGGAAGACCTTCTTCTTGATAACATCATCGGGCATACCTGCAAGCTTGAATAATCCACAAACTTCATCCACATATATTAGGTGCTCATCAAGATGTAACGTTCCATCTCCTACAAAAGGATTAGCCAGCAGTTTTTCTACCATACCCGAAGGAATTTCAAAGTAGACATTTTCATTTTCAGTAGGTTGAGGAGCAACTCTTTGCTCTACTGGTCGGGGCAAAGATACCCCGAACAAGCCCCTCAGAGGATTACTTTCCATAGTAACAAGTGACAGTAAATTTCAGCACACTATATAAATTTTTCCTTACCAAGTTCCACCTACCAAAGGCGCTTCACTCCCCGGCAACGGTGCCAGAAAAGAGTCTTGATGACCCACAAGTATAGGGGATCTAACGTAGTCCTTTCGATAAGTAAGAGTGTCGAACCCAACGAGGAGCAGAAGGAAATGATAATAGGTTTTCAACAAGGTATTCTCTGCAAGCACTGAAATTATAGGTAACAGATAGTTTTGTGATAAGATAATTTGCAACGAGCAACAAGTAACAAAAGTAAATAAAGTGCAGCAAGGTGGCCCAATCCTTTTTGTAGCAAAGGACAAGCCTGGACAAACTCTTATATAGAGAAAAGCGCTCCCGAGGACACATGGGAATTATCGTCAAGCTAGTTTTCATCACGTTCATATGATTCGCGTTCGGTACTTTGATAATTTGATATGTGGGTGGACCGGTGCTTGGGTGCTGTCCTTACTTGGACAAGCATCCCACATATGATTAACTCCTATTGCAAGCATCCGCGACTACAAAATAAGTATTAAGGTAAACCTAACCATAGCATGAAACATATGGATCCAAATCATCCCCTTACGAAGCAACGCATAAACTAGGGTTTAAGCTTCTGTCACTCTAGAAACCCATCATCTACTTATTACTTCCCAATGCCTTCCTCTAGGCCCAAACAATGGTGAGGTGTCATGTAGTCGATGTTCACATAACACCACTAGAGGAGAGACAACATACATCTCATCAAAATATCGAACGAATACCAAATTCACATGACTACTAATAGCAAGACTTCTCCCATGTCCTCAGGAACAAACGTAACTACTCACAAAGCATATTCATGTTCATAATCAGAGGAGTATTAATATGCATATAGGATCTGAACATATGATCTTCCACCAAATAAACCAACTAGCATCAACTACAAGGAGTAATCAACACTACTAGCAACCTACAGGTACCAATCCCAGACTTAGAGACAAGAATTGGATACAAGAGATGAACTAGGGTTTGAGAGGAGATGGTGCAGGTGAAGATGTTGATGGAGATTGGCCCCCTCCCGATGAGAGGAGCGTTGGTGATGACGATGGCGATGATTTCCCCCTCCCGGAGGGAAGTGTCCCTGGCAGAACAGCTCTGCCAGAGCCCTAGATTGGTTCCGCCAAGGTTCCGCCTCGTGGCGGCGGAGTCTCGTCCCGAAAGCTTGCTTATGATTTTTCTTCGGACGAAAGACTTCATATAGCAGAAGATGGGCACCAGAGGGCCAACAGGGGGCCCATGAGGCAGGGGGCACGCCCCCCACCCTCGTGGCCAGGGTGTGGGCCCCCTCTGGTATTTCTTCCGCTCAGTATTTTTATTATTTCCAAAAATAACTTCTGTGGAGTTTCAGGACTTTTGGAGTTGTGCAGAATAGGTCTAATATTTGCTCCTTTTCCAGCCCAGAATTCCAGCTGCCGGCATTCTCCCTCCTTATGTAAACCTTGTAAAATAAGAGAGAATAGGCATAAGTATTGTGACATAATGTGTGATAACAGCCCATAATGCAATAAATATCGATATAAAAGCAAGATGCAAAATGTACGTATCAGGGTGCATGCTTAGGTCCCATGCAAGAATGGGAATGAATGTCAAACACCCTGCCACCGTCACTCGGCCGCAAACATTGAGAAACCTTGTTTTTAAATTCTAGTAAATTCAAAACTCGTCTGAAATTCATGAAACTTGGCGTGCTATCATGGAGCGGCATCAACATGCCGTGGTAAATTTTTTGTCCCATTTGGGGCAGGTTTGGGCATATGCTTCTCACAAACCAGAGCTTCTCACAACAAGCATGATGGTTTCGCTAGGGAACATCCCACCTTTGGGGACGAAACAATATCCATTGCCTCTTATTGCTTTCAAAAAAATTCTCGTGTCAACATAGAACAACAGGAGTGTTGTGTCATTTTTTGTGATTTTTCGGGGTTCGTTTGGACACTTTTATGCATTAAGTGAGTTTTCAATGCATTTATGTGCATAATTCAAATTTGAACTACATGCACATGCTCCAGTGCATATAAATTGGCTGAGAATCAAATCTTTGTCATTGGGTGCATGCTTAGGTCCCATGCAAGAAATGGGAATGAATGCCAAACACACTGCCACCGTCACTAGACCGCAAACATTGAGACATCTGGTTTTTAAATTCTAGTAAATCCAAAACTCGTCTGAAATTCATGAAACTTGGCATGCAATCATGGAGCGGCATCAGCCGTAGTAATTTTTTGTCCCATTTGGGGCAGGTTTGGGTATATGCTTCTCACAAACCAGAGCTTCTCACAACAAGCATGATGGTTTTGGTAGGGAACGTCCCACCTTTGGGAACGAAACGATATCCATTGCCTCTTATTGCTTTCAAAAACTTTCTCCTGTCAACATAGAACAACAGGAGTGTTGTGTCATTTTTGTGATTTTTCGGGGTTCGTGTGGACATTTTTATGCATTAACTGAGTTTTCAATGCATTTATGTGCATAATTCAAATTTCAAATACATGCACATGCTCGAATGCATATAAATTGGTTGAAAAATCAAATCTTTGTCCTTGGGTGACTGCTTAGGTCCCATGTAAGAAATAGGAATGAATGTCAAACATCATGCTACCGTCACTCGGCCGCAAACATTGAGATACCAAGTTTTTAAATTCTAGTAAATCCAAAATCGTCTTAAATTCATGAAACTTGGCATGCTGTCATGGAGCGGCATCAACATGCCGTGGTAAATTTTTTGTCCCATTTCGGGCAGGTTTGGGTATATGCTTCTCATAAACCAGAGATTCTCACAACAAGCATGATGGTTTCGCTAGCAAACGTCCCACCTTTGGGGACGAAACGATATCCATTGCCTCTTATTGCTTTCAAAAAATTTCTCGTGTCAACATAGAACAACAGGAGTGTTGTGTCATTTTTTGTGATTTTTCGGGGTTCGTTTGGACATTTTTATGCATTAATTGAGTTTTCAATGCATTTATGTGCATAATTCAAATTTGAACTACATGCACATGCTCCAGTGCATATAAATTGGTTGAAAAATCAAATCTTTGTCCTTGGGTGCATGCTTAGGTCCCATGCAAGAAATGGGAATGAATGTCAAACACCCTGCCACCGTCACTCGGCCGCAAACATTGAGATACCTAGTTTTTAAATTCTAGTAAATCCAAAACTCGTCTGAAATTCATGAAACTTGGCATGCTACCATGGAGCGGCATCAACATGCCGGGGCAAATTTTCTGTCCCATTTGGGGTAGGTTTGGGTATATGCTTCTCACAAACCAGAGCTTCTCACAACAAGCATGATGGTTTCGGTAGGGAACATCCCACCTTTGGGAATGAAACGATATCCATAGCCTCTTATTGCTTTCAAAAATTTTCTCTTGTCAACATAGAACAACAGGAGTGTTGTGTCATTTTTTGTGTTTTTTCGGGGTTCGTTTGGATATTTTTATGCATTAAGTGAGTTTTCAATGCATTTATGTGCATAATTCAAATTTGAACTACATGCACATGCTCTAGTGCATATAAATTGGTTGAAAAATCAAATCTGTGTCCTTGGGTGCATGCTTAGGTCCCGTGCAAGAAATGGGAATGAATGTCAAAATGTCAAACACCCTGCCACCGTCACTCGGCCGCGAACATTGATATACCTGGTTTTTAAATTCTAGTAAATCCAAAACTTGTCTGAAATTCATGAAACTTGGCATGCTATCATGGAGCGGCATCAACATGTCGTGGTAATTTTTTTGTCCTATTTGGGGCCGGTTTGGGTATATGATTCTCACAAACCAGAGCTTCTCACAACAAGCATGATGGTTTCGCTATGGAACGTCCCAGCTTTGGGGACGAAACGATATCCATTGTCTCTTGTTGCAAAAAAATTCTCGTGTCAACATAAACAACAGGAGTGTTGTGTCAATTTTTGTGATTTTTTGGGGCTCGTTTGGACATTTTATGCATTAAGTGAGTTTTCAATGCATTTATGTGCATAATTCAAATTTGAACTACATGCACATGCTCGAGTGCATATAAATTGGTTGAAAAATCAAATCTTTGTCCTTGGCTGCATGCTTAGGTCCAATGCAAGAAATGAGAATGAATTTCAAACACCAGGGCACCGTTGATTGCCGGCAAAACGTTGAGATACTTTGTTTTTAAATTCTAGTAAATCCAAAAGTCGTCTGAAATTCATGAAACTTGGCATGCTATCATGGAATGGCACCCGACATGCTGTGGTATTTTTCATGTCCATTTTGAGAGAAGGCGCACTCAAATAACAGCAACAAAGGCATTTTGAATAAATAGCTGCCACTTTAATATCTCAAACGTTTGTATAATTCAAACCGTGTGCGTTCTGTTAACCATTCACGTGACGCCACGTGTCTTGGTTTTAATGGCTCTTGATCGCAAACGTTTTAGATAGAACACTCGTATGCAAAGTGAGAGCGGGATTTGTGCATCTCTTGAATACAAATGGTTCTTTTGGATGACCCGTGTGAACCACTTTCAAACAATTTGGTAAGATTTGCATCTGTCATATTGGGTATGTCGCCATTTGTCAAACTAGAATGATTGACATTTGTTGACCTAGTAACATTGCCCTTTGCCAACCTTGTAAACTGCGATTTGTCAAAATATGAAGCTAAAAATCACTAGCAGTATCTAATTTTTGCAACAGTAATTAAGCATAGATGGAGGCGGGGAGGCGTGTTCAGCCGGGCGTGCAGCGGGCGGCGCAGTACTATTCGATTTGACAGCGGGCGGTGCAGTTCCCGATACGGCTTTAATGTAGACGAGGGAGAGGGTAGCGGTTCCCAAAATGTTGAACGACCAATGATGCATCCTCCTTCAATTAGCATCGTGTGAATGCATGAGGGAAGTAATGGGAGGAGGACCGGGAAAAGAGGCAGCACGATGTGAATGCAACGCAGTTTGCACTCATATAAAGGCGCCCCTCCATTCCAATGCATCTACCACAGTGTACGCACCTAAGCATTTGCCTAAGCACCTACACTAATAAGCGTAAAAGTGCTCACTCCAGACCCATGGCGGCGATGCGGGTGAGCGGCCAGCGGCTGTGCCAGATGGTCCGCGACGCCGGCCTGCGGCATGGCACCGAGGATCGTCTCCAGGCGGTGTTGGCGACCGGCTGGTGGATGGCCGCCATCGACGCCAGCTACGACTCTCAATATGACCAGATGATCGTTGCCACCACCAACAAGTGCACCGTCGTCAAGAAGCTCGCAGACGAAATCGCCGTACTCCTCCAGCCCGCGCGCCCGGGCTCCTCATTGCCTGCCACCCTAATCGGCCTCCATGGTCGGAACCTCCTTCAAGCACTGGTGGCCCTGTGACTGCCCGCCGACGCCACGAAGAATGTCCACCTGGAGGTCGCGCTCACCACGAGGCGCCTCGCCCTGGAAGAATTCGTCGACCTACACATCCACGTGTATGAGCGAATCGTGTACATAGGTATCTACAAGGCCAGTGAGGATGCTGCGACGTTGGCCTTCTTCAACCGGCTGGAAACCTTGGATGCCTTTGCTGAGAAGCACCTTGACCTCACCACAAAAGCCGCCGGTCGGTGGCCCGGCGCACTGAGTTGAGGAGGAGGAGGTCATACATTGATGGATGCATCTTTCTTATTGCCTCCTGTAACCACCACTGCGATCTCATCATCGTGGCCCTAATTCTTATTGTGCTATTGCATTCTCGTTCCAGTCAATACAGACATGTGTGATCCCTTTGCTTAATTATATGCATCACTGTAACTAGTACTCCATCCGTCGATTTATAAGTTGTGCTGCTAGTGTTTGGGACCAGCGCACGATCACGCGCGTTCGTGTGCATGCGGTTGCGTCGGGCGCGGCGCGACGATGTAGTACCCGCTGCAAAAACTGCCATGCGGGGGACGTGGCATTGACCATTAGGCGGCAACAGTCGGTCATCTGGGTGCCCAATAAAGGATGCAAAGAGGGATCCTACAGCAGCAAGGACCAGCTTCCCTACCGATAGCTCATCTACCGGAACTCCCAAGTTAACTATGCTGAGGCTTGAGTAGTCATCAGATAGCTGACCGGATGGGAAGTGGCCTCGATATTAAATTAACTGATGTGATGTGTCACTGTAAAAATTTAATTGTGTTGAATATATATAATGTTCCATCATATTAGTTGAATTAACATCGAGGTCCTTGTTTTGCAATTTTTGACATTTTTTGTTTTTTGTACACATGTTGATTGGCTTGAAGAAGGTCTATCTCGTTACTTTTTGATAATTTTTGTTTTTTGAATTGATTGGCTTGAATGAAGGTTTATCCCGTTACTTTACAACATGTTTCCAAAACTTGGACCTCGAGGTTAATTCAACTAATAGGACGAAGCACTATATACATTTAACGCAATTAAGTGTTTTCCAAAAAAGTGATATGATTCTGTGAAACTATAAGTCATGTATATTAAATTAACCTCTGTGTACTTGTTCTTGAATTAACCTCCGGGCCTTTTTGCCGCGTATCACACACATCTTGTTAAGTTGAACCGTTTATGTTCTCTTCCCTAATCGAAAACGGTTCATTTGACTGAACCGTATGCCGTATATCACAGACACCTTGATCTGGCTGACCGTTTCTGTTGCTTTCCCTAATAGCAAATAGTTCATCGGAGCGAACTGTATACCGTATATTGCACACACATTGATATGGCTGCCCGTTTCTATTGTTCTGTCTAATCGCAAACAGTTCGTCTGGATCAACCGTATGCCCTGCATCGCACACGCAACTAAAATATGAACCGTGTTTGATGGCTCCGCCATCGCAAACGTTTTCACCTTTTTTACGGGTTTTTTACACCACCGTTTGCAATTATTGCATCACACACAGTTTTGTCGAAGGGTCTCTGATCGTAGTGTCGCGTTAGCAGCATCCTGCACTAGTGCTAGGCTTGTGGCCCCCTCGTGGCACCTCTTGACGTAATTCCACCTCTATAAATTTCCAAATATTCCCAATACATGAGAGATTCACCCAAAATACTTTTTTCGCCGTCGCAAGTTTCTATTCTTCAGCGATCCCATCTAGAGGCCTTTTAAGGTACTCTGTCGGAGGGGAATGGATCACGGAGGGCCTCTACATCAACCTTGCTGCCCTTTCGATGATGTGTGAGTCATTTACTACAAACCTACGGGTTCATAGCTAGTAGCTAGATGGCTTCTTATCTCTCTTTGATCTTCACTACAATGTTCTCCTCAATGTTCTTGGAGATATATTCGATGTAATCTTCTTTTGCGGTGTGTTTGTTGGGATCCGATGAATTGTGCGTTCATGATCAGATTATTCATGAATATTATTTGAGTCTTTTCTAAATTCTTATATGCATGATTATTATAGTTTTGTATTTCTCTCCGATCTATAAGTTTGGTTTGTCTAATTAGATTGATTTATTTTGCAATGGGAGAGGTGCTTTGTAATGGGCTCAAATCTTGCGGTGATCTATATTCCAGTGATAGAAGGGTACAAGACACATATTTGTATTGTTTCCATTAAGGGGAAAATGACGGGGTTTATTCATATTGGTTGGATTTACTTTGTCTACATCATGTCATCTTGCTTAAGGCGTTACTCCGCTTCTTATGAACTTAATACTCTAGATGCATGCTGAATAGCGGTCGATGGGTCGAGGAATAGTAGTAGATGCAGGTAGGAGTCGGTCTACTTGTCTCAAACGTGATGCCTATATACATGATCATTACCTTGAATATCGTCATAACTATGTGCTTTTCTATCAATTGTCTCACAGTAATTTGTTTACCCACCGTATGCTTTTTATTCGAGAGAGAAGCCTCTAGTGAAAACTATGGCTCCTTGGTCTACCTTTGCCATATATTAAAATGCAAAAATACCTTGCTGCGATTTATTTACCGTTATTTTATTTTGTGTTTTTGTTTGCCTATCTACCATTATTAGATTTGATCCTTGCAATTAACCGCCAAGGGGATTAACAACCCTCTTGGTCGCGTTGGGTCCAACTATTTGCTTTTTGTGTGTAGGTGTTGTTCACGAGGTTTTGCGTGGTTCTCCTACTAGATTGATAACCTTGGTTCTTAACCGATGGAAATTCTAAATATACTAAATCTGACCACGTTTGATTTACCCTGTTTTTTTTTACTTTTTCCTATCAGTGAAAATCTGGCCAATCAGGATGCAACACGATAAATAGTGGGGGATATAGCGGGGTGCGCTCTGTGGTGGATCTAGCGATGCGTTTTTGGATTTGTTTTACTCTGGTCAATCTGCTTTGTCGGGCGGCATGCGGTGGTGGTTTCCGATTTTTTCTCTGCTAGGTTCATGCGGGCGTGGTTTTCGAGGATAGTGTGCATGCATGAGCAGGAAGTTGTATGTTCTAATTTTTATACTGCTTGCATGTGTGAGCTGTTACGAATGGCAGAAATCACATATTTGACCTAAGGGCGAAATCAAATCACAAACTGACCTGCTTTCGAAAAAAATTCACTCTACTGACCCTTTCATGTGGCGCCCGACAGCTAGGCGCCGCACACTACTATGAAGCGCCTCTGCCTTAGGCGTCGCACCTCCTGCCAGCGTGGCAGCCCTGGTCCAGTTGCGGCCCCACAGACAGCACTGCAGCGCCTAAGGCTTAGGCGCCACACTGTGTAAAGTGCAGCGCCTAAGGCTTAGGCGCCACACTGTGTAAAGTGCAGCGCCTATCGCTTGGGCGCTGCACATTGACTTAAGCCGCATCGGGGCCCCTCCCAGCAGTTCTTCCCCCTCTCTGAGGAAGTTGCTCTGATTACAGAGAGCGGCGGCGGCGGCGCCCCCTTCGGACCCCCCCCACACCCCTCTCAGATCTGAAGTTTTGAGGCCCGTATTCGATCTCCAATCCCTCCTACTAGGTAAATTCCTTTGTTCCCTTTCTTTTCCTCCGTAAATGCGTTGCAATTTTAGGGATTTGCCCAAGATTAGGTGGAACCTTTGATTTGCTTGGTTTGGATCTTTGTTTGCCCAAGATTAGGTGGAACCTTTGATCCCCCCCCCCACACACACACACTATATGATTCTTGTTAGTGAAACCTAGATTGTAATTTTTTTAGATATATATGAGATGCCTAGTTTTGTAGATAATTATGAGATGTTGAGTTTTGTAGCTATTTGTGAGATGTTGAGGTTTTTTAGATATATATGAAATGTTTAGTTTATTTGAAATATGAGATGTTGATTTACTTGAACACATATGACATACTAGATATATATGATAATTTACAATCATTTATTCATTGTGTGAGAAGGAGATGTTGAGATTCTTGTAGATTAATACATATGAGATGTTTAGATGAACACATATGAAATGTTGAATATTTACCGATATTTGAGATGAACTCATATATGTTTATTGTTTGAAATTTGTAAGGATGGTTTGGCTTCTTCACGATGTCTACGACACGAAACACCGGGCCTACATGATGCGCGAGAAGGAGATGGTAATAACGAGTAATCTAAATATTTTGCAAATTTGCCTTAAGTTGAAATTTACATGCCCTAAGATTTGTCATTACTTGTTTTTTGCAGAAGCTTGAACCTTTGAAGATTCGGTATCACGGGGTCTCTGGTCCTGCCATGCCTTACGATGAGCGGTACACACCGTACATCAAGCAGGCAGGACTACTCCCGTGGATTCAGTTGGTCAGCCGGTCCACGCCGAATCTGAACGCTCCACTGGTGTCCGCTCTTGCTGATCGGTGGAGGCCGGAGACGCATAGTTTCCATCTTCGGACTGGGGAGATGACCGTGACGCTCGAGGATGTCTCGTTGATCACCGGTCTTGCTATCGACGGGATGCCTCTCTGTATGAGCACCGATTCTGATGGGTGGCGCGAGCAGATGATTGCTCTTATCGGTATGGCTCCTACTGAGGCTGAGGCTGATGTAGAGGAGGGAGAAGAGAAGAAGAAGAGGGAAAGGAAAGCAGCCGGAGCTGCTTTCACGTGGATTCAAACTCACTTTGCGACGTGCCCTCCGGATGCCACTGATGATGTGATCCAGACACATGCTCGTGTCTACATGTGGTATGTTGTGTCGAGGACTTTGTTTCCTGACTCCACTGGCAAGAACGCTCCATGGATGTGGCTGAAGGCGTTGACCGTCTTCGATAGCAAATGGAGCTGGGGTTCAGCGACTCTTGCCTACTTGTACCGACAGGTAGTTGGTCTGTTTTGTGATCAACTCATTTCTTCATTAGCAATGCAAGCTTGCTGTCAAGTTAACATTGTTTTTCTTTCATATGCAGCTGGACGATGCGTGTTGCAGGATCACAGATAGTGCAGGCATTGGTGGTAATATGCTTCTACTTTCTGTATGGAGCTGGGAGCGTCTGCCTGTTGGACGCCCGAAGAGCGTCAGGTTTAATCCTTGGTATGAAGATGAACATGACGAATTACGGCGCCCCACTTGGGCTTACAAGTGGGATGTGGTTTCCGAGATGACGAACGATGTCAATCTCATGTACCAGAAGTACGTTGCCGAGTTGGACACGATTACGCCTGAGCAGGTAACGAGGTCATTACTTCAGTCATTTCTCATGTTTGCCAGAAAAAAGTCACCAATTTTGCATTGTTGCCCTATTTCATAGGTGGAATGGCAGCCATATGGCGCCGATGACAGACTTGGGTACACCCCGGAGTTTAGCATCAACCCGATGTGCTTGCGGGATAGGGATCTCTGGCTTATGCGGTGCCCACTGATATGCAACTGGGCTGTTGAGTTTCATTTGCCACATCGCGTGTTTCGTCAGTTTGGTCTGTTCCAGCCTCACCCGCCGGAATGGGTGGATACGGACAAAGCACTTCATAGGTAAGAGAGCGTATTGACTAAGCATCGTCAGTCCTTCTTGATTTTGCTAATGTTTGGTATTGTACCATGCAGGTTGGACAGGAGAAGGCAGCGGAAGATAAAGGACTGGGACAAGCATCATGCTTCGTATGTTACCCGCTTCCAGCTTTGCGTGGAGCAAGCTCGTAGCAGTGCACGCGCCCAGCTTCGTGAGCATAACCCACTTGCTTTTGATAACTACATACGATGGCTTCTTGAAAATACTCGAGTTGAGATATGCCCGCCGGCATATAATGAGGATATTCTTGAAGAACCCGTGAACTTTGAGGATCTATCAAAGGGGAAGTACAACAGAGATGTCAGGGTAGGGCAAGGAGTCCCTGCTGTTCCGGTGATTAACTATGTGGTAAAGTGTTCCTTCTTTACTTTCCCGTTGGCCGTATTACACATGTCTGAATGGCTAACGTGTTCATTCTTTCTCATCCGCAGCGCACCGAGATCAAGAAAGCAGCTGATGAGAGCCAGTCTATTCTGGAGAACACACCGGTTGGAAAAGGCAATGATGATGGTTCACTACGAGCATTCCTCAAGGTACATATCGCATTCACTATGAGAGCCAGTCTATGTTGCGGAGTTTGATATCTTCCACACTTGTTCATGTTACAGCGTCAGGCCAGGAAGTTAAGGCGGTTATCGAATCTTCTCGGTTGCCGTGATCCCGAATTTGATGAACCATCTGCCTCTAGGTCTGGTACACCATCAGACCCCTCATCTCACCATCAGGGGGACGATGTGAGTTCCTCATATGCTTATCTGGATGATGATGGCGTGGTCACCCAAGAGGTATGACTAATCCTTTAGATGTGATTCTCACTTGATTACGACGCCGGTCTTCACCATATTGTTTGATTGTGTGATAGGGCCATGAGCTTGATGATGACATGACTTTGGCGGACGCTCAACTTCGGTCCCCATATGTGTTCAAGCCTAGGCAGCCCAGACGCCGGTACACGCCCAACGACTTTGACAACAGAGGCAACCCAAAGGTGGTCGTAGGGACCTCGCGGATGGCTAGCTTGGATCATGAGGCGGAGGCGGAGGCGGAGGAGGAAGTGCAGGAAGAGGAGGCTCGTCCACCCAGGAAGAAGAAGATTGCCTGCAGGCGTGGCACCAGGAACACGCGCGGAAGGCATTAGTGCTTGTGTTTGTTAGTGCTCTTGTAGCCGTTTCATTAGGTCGATGAACTTGCGAGGTTATGTCATATTTTGGTGAATTCTTACTAGTGTGGTATTTGTGTTTGCGAACTAGTAGTAATGTTGAATTGTCCTAAATGATGTGATGTTCAAGTTATTAGTTGTCTTTGTTCAGTATGTGCAGTCTACAGTAATTTTATTTATGTTGTAGCAAGTTATGTCAGTGCTGCATGAGGCCAAAATGGCATCTGTTTCTGAAGTTTGGCAGTTAACAACACTGCAGCGCCCAACAGACAGGCGCTGCACAGTACTGTGTGACGCCCAACTCCTAGGCGCTACACAGTACAGTGCAGCGCCCGTCTCATAGGCGCTGCCGACCTGGCCATGGCTATCCAGAGGGCCACAGAAGGCTTTCAGCACTGACCATCCACGAAAATTACCAAGTCATAGTGCAGCGCCCAAGAGCCAGGCGCTGCACTATACTGTGCGACGCCTATCCCTTTGGCGCTGCATGGTATAGTGCAGCGCCTGTGTTATGGGCGCTGCACGGCTGTTTACTGATAAAACAGAGTTTACAGCATATTCATTTCACCGGACCAACATAATACTTACAATGACTGCAGCATCACAACAATTTGAACAAACACAAATTTTATGCCGAGTTCATAACTTAAGACAATTCAAACGTTACTACGACATGGTTCACGACACATTCATTACAAATGACAAATGGCAGCTTGCCCTAGAAGATACTTCACCAGCATCTCACATGCCCTCACAAGTTCACGACAAATTCAGTAGAAGATAGTTAACGACGAGTGCACCGAAGCGAAGTCCCTACTGAGTAGAGCGAGGCCATTTCCCCTTCTTGTCATGGGCCGAGTCCTCTTGCGCCTCGCGATCCTTTGCAAGCTTTCTTGCCCTCTCCTCCTCACGAGCAAGTTTCGCTTGGCGTGCCCTCTCCTCCTCTCGTTTCTTCCGCTCCATCCTCTCCTTCTGACAATGCTCTTCCTCCAAGCCTCTTCGAAACGATTCTTCGAACCGCCGTTGCCGCCTAAGACAATCTTGGTATTGGTCCTTTTTGACATCTTCTGGCACTTCAAGATCTATCCACGTGAAGTACTTGCATAGAGGAGGCGGTGACTGCATACAAAATTTTTGTTAGTGTTGACACACATTTGATAGTAACATTTTACTTCTCGAGCTTACCGGTGGTTGGTCATAGGCGTTAGTTGGAAGTGCACGATCATAAGCATAGTTCGGGCATACAAAATATCTCCGCCCTTCCGTCCATTATTTCTTTCGGTCGGTGGACACCTTCACCTTGCAAACATCTCCACACCAACATGGCGGGATGTCGACATCTTTCTCCTTCACCTTGTCCAAAGATGCGTCCTCCCACTTGTTCGGCATGTCTTCTTGGTTAGCACACGGTGGCCTCGTCATGGAACCGGATGAAGCCATGCCTACAAAACCGAGAAGCATAACATCATTCAACACAAATTTGCAAATCCAAGCCAAAACTAGGGTTTCCCCAAAGTAGCAAGATTTGAGCAAATGTGACAATTCCTATGGATGGAAACGAGGGGATCAGAGGAGATTACCTTAAGGGAGGGGTTGGCTTCGAAATCCACGGTCAAATACTCCGGATCTGAGGAGGATTTGAGAGGGGGAGAGAGGAGGGCAGAGGGGAGGCACTGAGCTTCGGGTTTGTGTGGGGGGTGTGTGGGGTGGGGATGGGTGGGAGGGGGTGAGTGCAGCCTAATACATGTCCAGATGTGCAGCGCCCAAGGGTAAGGCGCCACACACCACAGTGCAGCGCCTTGCCCTTAGGCGCTGCACGGCTTGACATCCCAGTCCAGAGAGCAACAGAAGCGTTCCAGTAGGTTTTCGGCCCAAAAATTTGCTAAGTCAGTCTGCAGCGCCCAAGGAAGAGGCGCTACACTGTACTGTGCAGCGCCCAAGGAAGAGGCGCTGCACTGTACTGTGCAGCGCCCAGCAGTGAGGCGCTGCACATTACAGTGCAGCGCCTCTCCCTTAAGCGTTGCACACTGACTTAGCAATTTTTTGGGTCGAAAAGCTACTGGAACGCTTCTGTTGCTCTCTGGACTGGCATGTCCAGACGTGCAGCGCCTAAGGGAGAGGCGTTGCACTGTGGTGTGTGGCGCCTCTCCCATGGGCGCTGCACACCTGGACATGCCAGTCCAGAGAGCAACAGAAGCGTTCTAGTAGCTTTTGCACCCAAAAATTTGCTAAGTCAATATGCAGCGCCTAAGGAAGAGGCGCTGCACTGAGTAGTGGGGCGCCTTACCCTTAGGCGCTGCACTATCTGATGTTTTCAAATACAAATTGCTTTTTATGTTTTGTGATTCACATAGATGGCACATGATCATATCCAAATCACATGTAGTAGTCCAAAACACAGAAAGAAGACATAGCACATATAGTAGTCCAATCACATAGTCATACACAAACATTCAGCCAAAATACCTAGTCATTTACGTCTCATAGCACATAGTAGCACACATTTTGGTTCGTAAGAAGGTCACGGTCCTTGTCCCTTCTTCTTCCTCTCTTCTTCTTCTTCTCCCTCCTCCGACCACCAAGGGAGCTCACCTTCCCCCTCCGTGTCCTTCACCCCCTTCATTGTTTCCATACCTATGGAAATGGCAATATAATAGTTAGTCACACAATGCAAAATGACAACACAAGCATTGAGCCAAAAGGACAAGATCATAGTAAGTCACATACGGCAATGGTCCATTGAGCCAACTGAACATTCCTCCACCACGGCCGCCGCCAAGGCCAAGATCACCACCACGGCCTCTACCACCACCACGGCCTAGACCACCACCACGGCCAAGACCATCACCACGGCCTCTCCCACCACCACGGCCAAGACCCTCACCACGGCCAAGACCATCACCACGGCCTAGGCCTTCACCACGGCCAAGACCATTCCCACGGCCTAGGCCATCACCACGGCCTAGGCCTTCACCACGGCCAAGACCATCCCCACGGCCTAGGCCATCACCACGGCCTCTACCACCACCACGGCCTCTACCACCACAACGGCCTCTTCTAAGACCTAGTTGACTCCCTCTTTGTTGCCTAGTTCCTCGTTGGCTTGTTTGACTTGGTTGGCTACTCCTTGGTTGAGTTGGTTGGCTATCATTTGCTTGGCTTGTACTTGCATCATTTTTCTTTGATCTTTTTCTTGGTTTGGGACAAGTTCTTGTGTTGTGTCCCCGATGACTGCAGTCCCCACAACGGCTTTGCTCATGAGGCTCTTGGAATTGGCCGGTGCCGTATTCTCCACCGCCACCACGGCCCCATCCGTCCATGTCACCTCTAAGACGCTTTGTCTTACGTCTTCCCCGTCTAACGACCTTCAATTCCGGGTCCGGCCATAGTTGAACTCCATGATACTCCGGCCATTGTGATTGGTCCAAGTATGGCTGAAACCGGGGAGCCCATGTATTCTTTACCGTCATGATTGAGAACTCGGACTCCCTCACGGTAAGAGGGTGATTGACGTCCACATTCCTAACACGGGATGCATTTAACAAGTGCGAGCATGGGAGATGAAGCAACGATGGCCTCATGCAGCTGCAATCACACCGTGTTAGGGAGACCTTGAAAGCGCGGCCTCCGTGTTGGTGCCCATCGTTTGTGGTTCCTCCAGGCTCTTTCACTTCATACTTCCACTCGTTGTCGTCATATAGTACAGCTTCTTGGGAGTCTGCCTTTCGTGATTGAAAGTCCAACCATTCTTCAACCTTTGGTGGGAAATAGTACTTGTGCTTATCCTTGTTCTCACCAGCAATCTGCTTATCCGTCTCCATTGAGTACTTTAAAAAGTATCCATTCATCTTGTCAAATGTGTATTGAACTATTGCCGTCACGGGTAATGCACGTACACCCTTGAGCACCTTATTGAAGCATTCTGCCATATTGCTTGTCATTTGACCGTACCTCCGGCCATCTTCATCGAAAGCACGTGCCCACATATTCCTTTCGACAATGTTCTATTGAGAAATTCAAGACCACCGGGGTCAAGTTTCTTGTGTCTGAGCAATGCATTGAACAATGTGGCAAACCGCTTGTTGGTGAAAGCGAGACAACAATCTTGAAGATCATCGGCCAACTCCTTGATACCACATGCCCTATAGAAGTTTGCACAAAAGTGCCTCATGCACCATCGATGGTGCAACTTTGTATGTCCGGGAATGTCAACCACCACCGCGTTTAGAATTCCTGGATGGCGATCCGATATGACACAAATTTCCCTTTCAGCCGGTAATACCCTTGTTCTCAATTGACGCAAGAACCACTCCCAGTTATCATTGTTCTCCACCTCAACCAAAGCGAAAGCCAAAGGCAACACCCGGTTATTGGCATCACTTGCTATTGCAACCAATAAAGTGCCCTTGTATTGTCCGGTCAAGAACGTGCCATCAATGGCGATGACGGGCCGACAATGCTCAAAAGCCCTCACGCATTGCTCAAAGGCCCAAAATGCACGGCCAAATACTCGGATGGTCCTCCCGTTATGAATCAATGTTTGGTGCCCATGAGGCTCAACCACGTGAACCATGCCTGGGTTTGTGGCGGCCATAGCTAACAACAACCTAGGGAGTCGGTTGTATGCTTCCTCCCAATTGCCATACAACATCTTGAATGCGGCTTGCTTCGCCTTCCATGCCTTGCCGTACTTCACCTTGTAATGAAAGATGGCTTTCACAAGGTCAATGACACTCTTGATGCTCATTATTGGAAGTGTGGATATTTGGTTGGATAACCTGTAAGCAATGAACTCGGACGTGAGTTGTCTGTGTTGTTGGTACACAAGCTCGCCATCCGCATTCTTGTGCCGGCACATGTGAGTTGGTAGACAACTCACTATGCGCCAAGTGGGACCTCCTTTCCATGGCCTCGCACGCACAATCCATGGACATCTTGGCACTTCACATTTGACCGTGTAACGCACATTGACGTCCGAGTTGGCCACTTTATGTGGACGATAATGTGTAACCGAATAGTTGTCAAGCCACATCTTCAATTCCAAGAAGGATTCAAACTCACAACCGGGATATATCCCGTTCTTGCCGTCTTCCAAATCACGGTGAGAACTTGGCCTAGCTCCAAGAGATATGCATTTGCCACCATCCACAACGGCTTCATCCGCGAGACTAAGATCCTTGAACAATGGTGTCTTGTGGTCCTTCCCGAATACCTTCTTGAATGCTTGGGCCTCCTTCGGCGTGAACCCCTCCTCATCAACTTCTTCATCGGGACCATCGTCATCCGAGTCCGATGCATATGCACGGGAAAAAGGGATGGATTGGTCCATTGTCTCTTGCACATGATATTGGTCGAGATCACCCACATTGTTGTCATGGAGATCAACTTCGTTGTCATCCTCCTCGTACTCATCATTCTCCTCTTCAAAAGCTTCATTTTGGTTGTTTGGAGTCGGGCTCAATGTTGGCCAATCTTGTTGCATGAAATGAGGTTCACTCATTTGATCTTGGTTAATGGGTGGGGGAGTGCTAGCAACCAACGGGGAGGGGTTCCGGTTCAAGTCCAAATTCAAAGTAGACTCAACCTTCTTGGAGGCAAATAACTCAAGAGCCTTGTCTAGAGATTCGGCAACCGTCTCCTTGTATGCAACCCAACGTTGCTCGGAGTTCACACGCATTGTCTT
This sequence comes from Triticum aestivum, assembly GCF_018294505.1. NCBI lineage: Eukaryota > Viridiplantae > Streptophyta > Magnoliopsida > Poales > Poaceae > Triticum > Triticum aestivum. The sequence goes on from NC_057799.1 coordinate 301,988,706, forward strand.
CCAACGGATGTGCATTCCAAAACCAACATTATGCCTTCCCTCGAACTCAACAACGTCACTTGGGTCCATCCAATTCAAATCCTTCCTCACTTGGTCCAAGAGCTCCGCATAGCTAGGACTACTCTCAAACACCATGTCAAGCTCATCCGGGTCCGGCTCAACATTGCCTTTCAAAAAGGCCTCTTTATCCACATGATGAACATAAACACATGTTCTCCCCATCCCTACAATAATCAAAAACACACATATATCAAGTAAGTACTTAACAAAAATATTTGCACAAACACACATATATGAATTAATAACCATAACCCCCACTTAACAATAACCACAATCCTAACCATAGGATAACCCTAACACCAACATCAAACACACATAACCCTAACCCTAGCATACTATGAAAGCCTAACCATACCAAATTAGCAAAGAAATATAACATCATTCAACACAAATTTGCAAATCCAAGCCAAAGCTAGGGTTTCCCCAAAGTAGCAAGATTTGAGCAAATGTGACAATTCCTATGGATGAAAACAAGGGGATCGGAGGAGATTACCTTAAGGGAGGGGTTGGCTTCGAGTCCACGGTCAAATACTTCGGATTTGCAAGATTTGAGAAGGATTTGAGATGGGGGAGAGGGGAAGAAAGGAGGGGCGCAAGTCTAAGGGTTTGGGTGGGGTGGGGGTGTGTGGGGTGGGGGGGGAAGGGAGAGAGGGTGGGGCCAGCCTAAGTGGAACGCAGACTGTGCAGCGCCTAAGAGACGGGCGCTGCACATTACAAGTGTGGCGCCTAAGCCTTAGGCGCTGCAGTGCTGTCTGTGGGGCCGCAACTGGACCAGGGCTGCCACGCTGGGAGGAGGTGCGACGCCTAAGGCAGAGGCGCTGCATAGTAATGTGCGGCGCCTAGCTGTCGGGCGCCACACGAAAGGGTTAGTAGAGTGAAATTTTTTCGAAAACAGGTCAGTTTGTGATTTGATTTCGCGCTCCCGTTGGCTGCCGCTTAGATCGTACTAGGTTCGTGATTGCGTGGCCGGATTGATTCTTTCCTCTCAAACCTCTCAGCGTGTCATCTACTAATATGCTATCCGGGCGTCCTGTTGAATCTACACCAGGTTCCACCGCCGCCGTAGATCACGTATAGCCGCCGTCAGGCCCCGGCTTGGCCGACCGGCCCTTCCACCGTGGCCTTCTCCGGCGCGGCCAATCGGCTAATGGCGTTGCGGTTGTCCATGCAGGCGTAGTGTCAGCGTGCAGATTGTGGCCGGTCGCCGTGCAGGGATAGAACAGCCGGGGATGCAATCCCGTCGCCGCCGTCATGCTCTTTTCGAACACGCAGCGGCCTCAGCTCAGAAGCAAGACTCGAGGAAACACGGCGTTTACCATTACCTGCACCGCCCGCAGGCAGCACCGGCGGAAGCCACACGCTTGACCCAGACAAAGATCTCCATCGCTGTGGGCAACGATGCGTCGGCGCGGTCGCCGCTTGCGTCCAAGCAGGAGCACACACTGGAGTCCAGACTCCAATCAGCTCCCGCAGAGCACGCCTTCGCCGAGCCGCCTTCGCCGAGCACGCCTTCGCGAAATACTGCGCGGCAGCTGTCTCTTCCTCTCCGTGTTGCGTCCGTGCCTCTGGCCTGACGCGTCCTGCTGCTGCTTCGCGTATCTGCGTGGCATGGATGATGTTGCTGCTGCCTGTGTGGTGTATAGCGTTGATGTGTGCGGGCCAACCAACTCGCCGGCGACGTGCTCAGCTCTACAAGGAGATAACCACGTTAGCGTGGTACGGCTGCACAACTAGGCCCACGTAGAGCCACCCATGGTCTGCTTGGCGGTGGCTCTCCACGCCAGCGCCCGTTCCTTTTTCACCCGACGACGATGGCAGCGCCGTGATCGCATAGCCTGCGGCCTTTCACAGCGAAAGGCGCGCCGATCACGCTCGAGGCCGCCCTGCTAACCGTCTTGTCGCCGCGAGCTCGCCCTGGGAGGGCACCCAGTGCAGTCCTACACCGTTCCACGGTCGTGCAGCGACGGCGGCTGCACCAGACCAACCCAGAATACTGCTTCTCCTCGAAGTCGCAGTTCGAGCTGAGAAACAGAGGGGCGCCACAGCGGACGGAGACGTCGAGGACGTGGCATACGGCGCAGAGCAGGGGGCGTGGCGCCGCAGCGGACGGAGACCGCGACGACGCGGCATGCGGCACAGAGCAGGGGGCGTGGCGACAGCGGAAGGAGACCGTGTTGGCGTCGCGGACATGGCGGTCGCACGGCAAGCAGAGCCCCGCTGTGTCCGCCCCCGGAAGTATACCACGGCCAACTCGCGGGAGCATGTCGGCCGCAACCCCTGGCACCATGCATGTAGGAGTAGTTTTTATAGTAAACAGATGAAGAATGGCATGTGCATGTGGTTCTTGGCTAGATGCCACTACACGGGGGATGCGGCGATCCTGTATTTTCATACAGGTTCATTGCACTCTACGCGTGCGGCAGTTGCGACACCTCGCATCTCGATCGATCCTGGTAAAGGTAATTTGTTCGCCGGCCGCCTCTATGCTATAGGAGCTATGCATATGTATCATGATCGCGGCCTCTCTGAATTTAGAATATAAGAATAGACCATGCATGACCGGGTGTATACATCCGTTAGTTCAACTAGCTAGCTACCAAGGAAAAAGGCAGAACCAAGAAATAGATCGCATGCAAGCCTTTGCTCAGGTGTGTGTACTGTGTAGCTCGGTGCTTAGCTGTTTTGGCTTTTCTATATACGGTGCAGCTGGTTTCTTTTTTTTTGTGAATTTAGAATATATGAATGTTTGTCTTCTTGGGAAGTGCCTGTAGAAATTTGGATCTGAAGATGCAACTGACGTGCTGCAGAAAAAGTTTCTCAGTAGTCAGACTTCGTCACAAGCCAAAGAAGGACCTAGGCACTCACAATTTTGGAACTCCCTCGTGGGATTTAAAGACCTGTTCTGTTCCTTCTATACAAGGAAAATTGGCACCCCACCAGATTCTTGTGGGATTTACAGAACTAATTTTGTCTCCACATCACCTATCTTCTATAGGAAAAAGTCTCTTCCAAAGAACAATACTTTTGTCTTCACATCACACCTATCTTCTATATTGAAAAAATACGCTCAGAAGTTTAGCTCTCTATGTAAAAAATACAACCAATTTTGGTACTCCCTAAAAGATTTGCTACCTCCGTTACATTCTTCTGGTGATGATAAATGCATCCTTTCAGAATTGTTTATGTACATAGCTTACACTCTTATTTTTCATCAAATGAGCCAACAATAGAATATAGACACATGCCGTATCGATGGCGCGGCGTGCCGCGGGATGGCTAGTACTTATCTATATTGTACTACATCATCCTCTCCTCTTCGAGAAAATTCCAATGCAGCTCACAAGTAGCAAAGGATACCTCGTGCGAGGGGTTACAATGATGTATGATGTGGCTACTGAGAGTTCTCCTATGTAAGGATAGATGATGAAGATGAACCCTAGACTTCCCTTTATATAGACAGGAGAGGCGAGAGTTCTCCTATCTGAGGATAGATGATAAAGTGGAACCCTAGATTTCCCTTTATATAGACAGGAGAGACGTAGGTTTTACATGTTGGATGCAATCTGAGGCGCCGCGACTCTCTCTTGGGTGTCAAGAAGGTCATATGGCCTCCTACGATTAGTGCCATGTTGTGGGCCCATTGTGCCCCTTGTAGTTGATGAGGCTGGACTCCTTGGGGTTAGCCACCCCTCGTACAGGATGACGTCAATGTTACCATGTCACTTATAGCCAAGCTTATAGCCAACAAGTACAATAGTTAAATATAAAAATATGCAACTTTATTATTACATGACCCACCTTCCACTTTTACATAGTGCCTAGAAATACGTGTTGCAGTTGTCTATTATTCTGTAGCCGGCTCCTTCTCTCTCTTCTCTTCTTTCCCCTTCATGTGAGCAGAAAAATAATATTTTAATTCCTATAGACGGCTTGCATAAGCTTATTATACTTACTTTAATAGTTGCTTACGTGAGAAGGCCAACATTATCAAATGGCAGAAATGATGTAGAGAAATTCCAACTGTTTTTTTATTTCCCTTAATCACCTGAACCAATGCATTTTTCATCAAACCACCAGGTTTCATGAGAAATCTAATTGATGGGTACATGCTAGGGTTTTTGACATGGACATCTAAGCTAGCATATGCATGTCACATCTCTATGTGGTTGAACACAAATATAAACATAAACGTATACTAGCATAATGTATGTATACATGACAAGACAACCACTAAATCCAATTACACACTCAAACCCCAAAGTGGTACCACTATGGTCGGTAATTAATTAAGTAAAAAAAGGAGCAGGTGATTGGCAATTAACCGCTAGTTAATTTACATTACTTCAGCTCGGGTACAAGCAAAGCGTGCACATGACGAGTCCGTTCTCGTTGCATCCGTGGCACCGGACACCACCGCGCTCGCCGTCGAACACCTTCCGGCTGCCATCGCACTCACCGCATACCACGAACCTCAGCCCTCCACACGCCTCGCACTTCTCCTTCTTCTTGTTGCTGCTGACCGCCGCCTCCGGGGCCGAAAGTGACGGCAGCTGGAGGAGGGAGGTAAGCCGACCGTCCTCGTGGAGCGCGAGCACCTGGGCGGCGCCACCGAGGTCGTGGCCGCGGACGAAGAGCCGCGGGGGCACGGCCTTTTTGCCGGTGGCAGCCCAGAGCTGCTCCAGGAGACCCCGGTCCATGGACACGTCGCGCTCCTGAAACGCCACGGCGAGGTTATCCAGCAGAGCGCGCACGTCGTTACAGTCTTCGAACGTCTTGCGGATGCCCCGGAGCGTGGTGGTATAGAGCACCACGGCTTCGTCGCCGCCGGGTGGGCACCTGGCCGGGAAATCCCGGAGCATGCCGTCGGGATCAGACGCCGGCGCCGGCCCCGAGGCAAGGGAGTCCCGGTCGTTGCCGTCCTGGTCAACGAGCTCCCAGTCGTCGTCGATGGGCTCAGCGGGGAGGTTAATCTTGGTGGGGGTCTCGTGGGCGTCGAAGAAAGACGCATCGTCGGATAGTCCGTCGGTGGAGTGGAGCACGACGAGGCCGGGCTTGGTCGGCGACGGCGGCAGGGATGCCGATGCGGTGGCGGGGGCAGCGGGGAGGGACGATCTGAGGACGCGCAGGATGCGCGCCTTCAGCGTCTGGATAGTCATGGCAGGAAGCTCCGGCGGGAAGGATTGCTTGGGATTGATTTATTCCTTTGAGTGCTCGCTTTTGGCTCCGGATGCGTGTGGTATTGGTGATGGTTGAGGAGAAACTGAGAAAGAGGGACGAAGAAGAGGTAAGGTTGGTGTCGCTTTTAACCGCCTTTTTAGACCTTTTTAATATGGTATATAAGTAGATGCTCTAATATGGTATAAGTACTATATAGTTTAAAAAAAAGTTGGTATGTCTTGACTTACACCCATCCACCTCTCCCGCACAAGAAAGAACTCAACTCCCCTCATATACTAGAAGGTGCAGTTGGGTCTCTAACATGTGAGCCAGCCTATCAAAGAACCCACATGTTAGTGGCCCAACTGCAGTCTGCAATATGTTAGGGGAGCCTCATCCCATAAGAAAAAAATCATGAAATTCCATGTTCACGCGGGTATGAAAACCCGGGACACCAACCCATCTCCATGTTTCTTTTTTATTTTCTCTCCCCAAATCTCTCTCTTCTGAACCATCCAACGTGCACCTCTCATGACCAACCCGGCGGCTCCTCTCCCTTCGGCGACCGCCCTGGTGCCATCTCTCCTCCCCCTCCCTATCTGGCATGTCCCTCTCCCTCTAGTCTCAACTCTTAATGCGCTTCCCTCCCCCTCTAGCCTCAACTCCCCAGCGTGCTTTCTTCCTGTCCCAAAAACTAGGAGTGAGAGCCATGTGGACGACGGAGGTGCATCCCGAGATACTTATCAACTTCAAATCAAGTAGAAGGTTGATATATCTCCAACTTATCTATAATTTTTTATTGTTTCATGCTAGTATATTATTACTTTTAGATACTTTATATGCAACTTTATATCATTTTTGAGAACTAGCCTATTAACTCAGTGCCCAGTGTCAGTTGCTATTTTTTTTGCATGTTTTGGTTTTACAGAAAATTCCTACCAAGCGAAGTCCAAACACGATGAAACTTTATGGTGATTTTTCTCGACCAGAAGAGACCCTAAAAGCTTCAGGAGGAGGACCGAAGATGTACGGGAGAGCCACAAGCTCACACGGCGCCCCCCCCCCCCCGGGGGGGACGCGCCACCTGAGTTTGTGGGTCCCACGTAGCTCCATTTGACCTCCTATAAATTCCCATAAATCTCAAAACCAACAGAGAGCCACCCGAAGCAATTTTTCCGCCAACGTAGGCTTCTTTTCTTCCACGGTCCCATCTGGAGGTCTTCTTTGGTACTATGTCGGAGGGGGAATCGATCACAGAGGGCATCTACATCAACCTTGATGCACCTCCAATGATGTGTGAGTAGTTTACCACGGACCTACGGGTCCATAGTGATTAGTTAGGTGGCTTCTTCTTTCTCTTTGATCTTCAATACAATGTTCTCCTTGGAGTTCTATCCGATGTAATCTTTTTTGCGCTGTGTTTGTTGGGATCTGATGAATTGTGGGTTTATGATTGTAATATTCATTGAAAGTAACTGAGTTTTTTTCTTAACTTTATAATGTGTGATTGGTATAGCTATGTAATGCTTTCCGGCCTATGGGTTCTCTTTGGCCAAGTTGATTCATTGATCTTCAGTGGAAGTGGTGCATAGTAGTAGGTTCAATGTTGCGGCGTTCTCACCCAGTGACAGCAAGGGTAGCGAGGCACGTATTTTGTTGTTTCTACTAAGGGTGAAACAACAGAGTTTAATCATATTGCTTGGTTTTATTCTGTCTACATTATGTCATCTTGCTTAAAGCGTTACTCTGGTGCTACTTGTGAGCCGTGTTCATATTTCCTCGAAGAGGAGAGGATGATACATTACAGTAGAGATAAGTATTTTCCTCAGTTATGAAACCAAGGTTATCAATCCAGTATAAGAACCAATCAACGACTAGTAAACAACACATGCACACAAACAACAAATACTTGCAACCCAACGCATAGAGGGGTTGTGAATCCCTCAACGGTTATGAGCAAGATTAAACGATGTAGTTTTTGATAGATAGATCAAACAAAAATACAAAAGTAAATAAATAAAAGTAAATTGCAGCGAGATATTTTTGGTTTTAATATATGATAGAAAATAGACCCGAGGGCCATAGTTTTCACTAGAGGCTTCTCTCATAAAAATAGCATACGGTGGATAGACGAATTACTGTTGGGCAATTGATAGAAAAACAAATAATAATGACAATATCCAAGGCAATGATCATTGTATATAGGCATCACGTCCGAGACAAGTTGAGCGAAATGATTCTACATCTACTACTATTACTCCACACATCGACCGCTATCCACCATGTATCTAGTGTAGTAAGTTCATGGAAGAATGGAGTAACGCCTTAAGCAAGATGACATGATGTAGAAAGTTAAACTCATGTATTACATAAATCCCATCTTGTTACCCTTAATAGCAACGTACATGTGTGTCATGTCCCTTTCTGTCACCGGGATTGAGCACCGCAAGAACAAACCCATCACAAAGCACCTCTTCCCATTACAAGACAAATCAATCTAGTTGACCAAACCAAACCAATAAATCGGAGAAGAAATAAGAGGCTATAACAATCATGCATAAAAGAGTTCAGAGAAAACTCAAATAATATTCATGGATAGATTTGATCATAAACTCACAATTCATCAGATCCCAACAAACACACCGTAAAAAGTCATTACATCAAATAAATCTCCAAGAACACCGAGGAGAACATTGTATTGAAGATAAAAAAGAGAGAAGAAACCATTTGGCTACTAACTATGGACCCATAGGTCCATGGTAAACTACTCACGCATCATCGGAGGGCAGCAAGGATGATGATGAGCCCCCTCCACGATCGAATCCCCCTCCGGCAGGGTGCCGGAAAAGGCCCCTAGATGGGATCTCATGGTTATGGAACTTGAGGCGGAGGAAAAAATATTTTGTGGAATCCCCTGTTGGTTTCACGATTTTAGAGAATTTATAGAGGCAGAGCTAGGTCAAACGGAGCCTTATGGGCCCCACCACCCCCAGGGCACGCCATGGTGTATTGTGGGCCCATGCTCCCTCGTCTGGTCTTCTCCCAATGCTTCTAGTGTCTCGTTTGTCCAGAAAAAAATCTCCAAAAGTTTCGTGGCATCTGGACTTCATTTGGTACTGATATTCCGCAAAACCAAAAACTAGAAAAAAAACAACTGGCACTAGGCACTCAGTTAATAGATTAGTCCTAAAAAATGATATATAATTGCTTGTAAGTGTATATAAAACATCCAAGATTGATAATATAATAACATGGAACAATAAAAAAAATAGATACGTTGGAGACGTATCATCTAGTTATCATAAACTTAATACTGTAGAGGCATGCTGGATAGCGGTCGATTGGTGGAGTAATAGTAGTAGATGCAGGCAAGAGTCAGACTACTTGTCATGGACCTAATGCATGTGTACATGATCATGCCATGAATATCGTCATAACTATGTGCTTTTTCTATCAATTGCCCAACAGTAATTTGTCTACCCACCTTATGTTATTTTTATGAGAGAGGAGCCTCTAGTGAAAACTATGGCCCCCAGGTCTATTTTAATCATATTACAAAAGCCAAAAATACCTTGCTGTAATTTTCTTTCTTTTATTTTACTTTGCAATTTAACTATCACCTAGTACCATATTCAATCCTTGCAGTTGACGACTACAAGGGGATTGACAACCCTCTTGCCCGCGCTGGGTGCAAGTATTTGCTCTTATGTGTGTAGGTACTGTTGACAGCTGTTTGCGTGGTTCTCCTATTGGTTCGATAACCTTAGTTATCTACTGAGGGAAATACTATCTGCTACTATATTGCTTCACCCTTCCTCTTCGGGGAAAATCCCAACACAACTCACAAGTAGCATAAAAAATTATGGCGCCGTTGCTGGTGAGATTTATCAAACAATCTAAGGTACCTGCACACACACATTATTTGCTCGCAATAATCATGTCAACTCACTAAAATAAAAATAAAGACATATGGATCCTCATCCACTTGCTAATATGCTCAAACTTGCTGCAAGTTGTAATCCAATAGCTAGTGGTGAAGAAGTGATAAATGACAATGCTACTGGGATACATCTTTTGAATGAAAAGCATGATTGCAATTGCATTAGTATAAATGCTATGAATAGAAATTGTTCTAATGATCATGATTGGGGTGATAATTATGATGTTTCTTGTGATCTTAAAAATTCGTTTGAGCTTCATGATGAATCTATTATTGATAATGATATTAGCAATACTACTAAGAGTGGGTTTGGAAGAGCATCAACTTTAGGTAATGATGATCCCACTACTTTGGAGAATGATCAATCTTGTGAAATTTTTGATAAAAGTTGGTTTGGAGAGGTCATGATTTTAGTTGATGTTATTCCCACTATCTCGGAAGATTATAAAAAAATGCATGTGGATCATAAAGAGTATATTGCTTATGATAGCTATATTGTTGAATGTGAATATGATCCTATATGTAATTATGATGAGAGAGGAAAATATGGTTATAGGAACTTTCATGTCACTAAATTACCTCTCTTTGTGTTAAAATTCTTAATGCTTTGTTCTTCCTATTTGCATATGCTAGAAGTTGCATGTCCATATAATTTGTTTACTTATAAATTGCCTATGCATAGGTAGTATGTTATACTTAAATGTGTTTTTGACATGCTACATGATGATCTCTTTGAGTTTCAATTATTATCTTTCATGTAAGCATCGATAAAATCTCAAGCCTATCTTAATGGCTATAAAGAAAGAGCTTGTTGGGAGATAACCCAATAGTTATAATTTTGTTATTATTTGCGAAAAATGGTTATTGCTACTATAATGATTGTATTTTTATCTTTTAGTTAGTGTTTGTGCCAAGTAAAGCCTTTGGGATGATTTGGATGATAGTTGATTTGATCTCTCTAAAAACAGAAACTTTTGTGCCACGTGTAGAAATTTACTTTTTTTTACTGGAATGTGATCTTGGTCTGATTTTTTTAAACGTGATTGATATACAAATTTCCCATGTTATCCTATTTTTTAGAATTTGTGGAGTTACAGAAGTATGATTTTTGTTTAGATCATTACAGATTGTTTTGTTTTAGATACATTCTGTTTTTTATTGCATAGTGTGCTCATTTTAGTGAAGTTAGAATACAGTACGTACTATGGAAGAATAATTATGAATGAGTTTACAATAGTACCTAAGGTTTATTATTTGATGATTATACTAACAAATCTCATGAAGTTCTGTTGAGTTTCGTGTGCTGAAGTTTTCAAGTTTTGGGTGATCACGATGGATGAAGGAATAAGGAGCGGCAAGGCCCTAAGCTTGGGAATGTCCAAGACACCCCAAGGTAATATTCAAGGAGGATCCAAGTGTCTAAGCTTGGGGATGTCCCATATGGCATCCCCTCTTTCATCCACAATTTATCGGTATGTCACTTGGAGCTATATTTTTATTCATCACATGATAAGAGTTTTACTTGGAGCGTCTTGTACCATAGTTTTATTTTGTTTGCTTGTTAGTTTGCCAAAATCATTGTTTGTTGGAGACACGTTTTGAGAGAGACACACATTCATCATGATTTGTTACAATACTCCATGAGCTTCAGTTATATCTTTTGACCTATGCAGTTGCTCTTCTGCTTCACTTATATTCTTAGAGCACATTGATTGTTATATTTTATAGAAATGATTGCACTCTCATGCTTTATTTAAATATATTTTTAGAGTGTCTTAAATAGGAAGTGATAATCTGCACGGATTTTAATACTAGTCTGAAAATGATAGGTATATAAAGTGATATAATAAAAACTCTCATGTCGATCACTAAATATGAAACATATGATTTAATTATATTGATGTCGTGATATGAAAGGGTATTAGTTCATGTTCATTGGTTAGTAGAAATATCGATATTAAAGTTTTTATTAACTACTCATTTAAGTGTCGGTCATGGCATGGTGGGGAGGTTTGAGCATTTTTATGTCTGATTGAAATCCTTGTGTGCTGTTTGAATTGGGCGCGCGCGATGGTTTACTCATACGAACCTCCTCCCTAGGGGCATGCGAGTAGTACTTTGCTTCGAGGGCTAATAGAACTTTCAATAGTAAGTATATGAGTTCTTTGTGACTAATCTGAGTCCATGGACTAATACAACACTCCCACCTATCCACATATTACTAGCCTCTTCGGTACTGTGCATTGCCCTTTCTCACCTCGAGAGTCGGTGCAAACTTCACAAGTGCATCCAAACGAGTGATATGATACGCTCTATCACACATAAGCCTCCTAATATCTTTCTCAAAACAGCCACCATACCAACCTATCATGGCATTTCTATACCGATTCCGAGATATATTGCCATGCAACTTTGTAACACCCCGATAATCACGCTACAGTAATCTTCTCCCTAATGGTGCCATGTCATCACCTTTTTGCAATCCAATCACTTGATCAAAATTCAAGTCAAACTCAAATTTAAAATAAAGTAACAATACTATTATTCAAACAACAAAATAAAAATGTTCATTGTGTTGAAATATTCAGTAACTAATTTTCATGAAGAAACCAACATAATTTGAATTCCCCAAATGCCCCTAGATATATTTAAAGTGGCCCAACAACACTAAATTTGGCCATTTTGAAATAAACCAATACTTGTGCTTTTCAAAAATATGTGAAACTTGTGGACAGCTCCAAAATATTGCATAGTAATTATGAGACAATTTTTTTGTTTAACAAAATTCGATTTTTGTGAAAGAAAAATACAAAAAAGTAATGAAAATTAGAAAACATACGTAAAAAAGAAAATAAAAGAAAAAACTACTATGCAGCTGGGCCCTATTGGCCACGGTGCACAGCCCAGCCAACTCCCCGGGTCACCCCCACCTCCCTCCTCCAACTGGCCATGGCGACCGAGCACAGGCACTGTGCGAGCCGGACCCTGCCCTTGGGGAAGATAAGGGCGACGCCCTGGTCTCCCTAGCCTAACTCCTCCCCCTCCCACGCGCTCTCTCCCTTCCTGCCAATGATGCCCGAGCACATTGGTCGCCGCTGCTCGCCATTGCCACGGCCACCGGCCACCCCGCGCAACACCGATTTGTCCAGGAGCACCGCCGATGTCGACCACTTCTCCTGCGGGCATCAGAACAAGCTGGGATACCGTCGAGCTGGCGGATTGAGCCGTCCCTTCTTCGGTAGTCAAGACAACGCCGCCATTGATCCGCTCCACCCTGAGCCTCTCCGACCAGCCCCGGCCTCCTCGAGATCGCCATTGCGCCCACTGTGAGCTGCTGGTCCTTTCCCCTGCTTTTCCCTCTCATTTCGCTCGCCGTTTGACCGCGCCCGCACCCCCACCGAGCTTTGGCCGCTGCGCCCAAAGCCGCGCTCACCATGTCCGTGGACGTGCTACCGCGTGCCTCTTGCAGCCCCTGGTGGCGCCCTCACGCGCGCCCAGGCTCGCCCGCCCGCGCCCCATGCACGCCAGGCCATGCTTCGTCGTGCCCCGCCACCGCCGGCCATCGTCGTAGCGGTCAATGCTGGCCAGCCCCATGCCAGCCATGGTCACCATTAGACGCGGCACATCGTTCCGTGCCCCGTGCACATTTTCCGGCAAACTCCGGCCACCTCCGCCGCGTCGGACCTCGCCGCTCACGCGCGCGCAGTTAGGTCACCGCCAGGTGGCCCCTAGGTGCTAGGCGTTTAGATTAGTTACTAATCCACCCCCACAAACGAACTAACACTCGGGCCCAATTATTATAGCATTAAGATTAACTAAATTAACACGCGGGCCCAATTATTATAGCATTAAGATTAACTAAATTAAAACGGTTGTTTAAACTCTGGCACTGACAGTAGGCCCCACCACCCTAATTAACTTAATTAGGCTAACCAACTTCGGTTAATACTAACTATGCCACTGACTACTGGGTCCCACAGGACCCAGTTGACCAGTCAACACTGCTGACTGGGCACTCCCAGTCAGTGACAGGTGGGACCCCCAGGTCCCCTATGACTTCGTTGACCGGTTAATTGGTCAACATTTGACTGGGCTGACTCAGCCCCTTTGGGCCCACATGTCATACACTGTGGCTAACTGCTGATATGTATAAAAGTTATTGCACTATTTATTTTCGAATTAAAACAATTTAGAAATTCCAAAAAGTGTTTAAATGTTTGAAAATTCATATAAAATAATCTATAACTCGGATGAAAATAAATTATATACGAAAGTTGCTCAGAAAAATTATAACGAATCTGAATATGCTATCCACCTACCCGTCACATGCCCCCAATACTGTAAACATGGAACCTTCGCCTCCGATTCGTTTGTCCGATAATTGCCTAGAGCCGGGAGAATATTCCCGTATATTTTCCTGCTCCATCTGTAACGCCTAGCACAACATATTGCCATGTCATGCATTGTGATGCATTTTATTGCACCGTTATTTATTGTGTTCCCCCTATGTTACTTCTTTTCCGGTAGACCCCGGGACCGTTGATGATCGGGTGATCGTCTACTTCGTTACAGATCCGTTTTCATCGGCAGATCTTCCAGGCAAGCAAAACCTCCTTGATCATTCCTATATCGCCCATTCTTTCTCTCTCATGCTTGCATTAGATTTGCTACTGTTATTCGGTAGCTCTTATTCTGATGCATAGCGTACTTTTGTAACCTATTGATACTTTACGTGTTATCCTATATGCTTAGAATAGGTTGGTTAGTGATCCATCAGTGACCCCTCACCCTTGTCCTTGTTGCCCCGCTTTGTTACCGATGACTCAATCAATGTGACCGATGCGCAGAGACCGACACATAACCGCACACTCCCTTAGTTGTACGACTCTCTAGAGCTACTATCGAGTGTCGATGGTGATACCTCCTACCTCACTCCTGATGATATCTCTATAGCGTAGCTGGTCGGTTGTTGGTTACCGAGGGTGATTCCTCTTTCACCACCTCCGATGATGCCTCTGTCGTGCAGCCCCTCAAGTGTGAACCTATCTAGGGTGATTCCTCCAAGTTCACCTTGACGGTTACATCGAGTGGGAATCCATCGAGGGTGATTCCTCAGATTTCCCCTTGATGTTATGGACACATGGATACTTTGAATTTACCTCAGTACCTTGTTGAAGTTGGGTCGGCCTCATGGGGTACCCGCGAGAGTTACCGAAGTTGGGTTGACCAGGAGGGTACCCATGAGTTAATTATGAGGCATAGCCGGGCAGGCAGACCGCCCTAGAGAGGGATGGGTTTGACCCTTGCCCTAAGTCCTCGAGACAGGGCGACGGGATCACTCATCGTCTCCGCGCGCTCCCAAGACACTAACGGGTTTGGATATGTGATCTGTGTAGGCCTCTGGCTTATTCGCACTAACTACCATGCAGGAATAAGTATGGGCACCCGCCGTCGTACAATTCTTCTGAAAGCTCTCAAATGTCAGCAGTTTAGCGACGCGAGCCCAGCTGTACGGGAACCACCTGTGCTTGTATAAGGGGGTGGGTATGCTTGAGGCAGCGCTCGCAATGTGCAGGATTGCAAAGGATGATTGTCCCATGACCCCTTCGCATTTAGGATGTAGACCGGCATGCTGGCCTCTCTGTTGAGCCTAGGTAGGACTACGGTGTGTCTATCAGCCGAGGTCGGACATGACCCGGAAAAGTGTGTCCGACCGGAGTTAATCGAGCGTGTTGGGTAAGTTGGTGCACCCCTGCAGGGAAGTATATCTATTCGAACAGCCGTGTCCATGGTAGCGGACGCTCGGAGTTGTATCCCGATCTATTACGACTAGAACTGGATATTGGGGACACTAAATGGATATGATGGCTCCGGGATCGCTTTCTCGCAGGGAGTCGAGGAAGGATCTCTGGGCATTGTTACTACATACTTATTGCTTTATGTTATACTAATCTGCACTCTTCTAATGTTGCAAGATGCTGCAAGATGTTAGTCTTCGATAGGCTAGGCCTTCCCATCTATTCTGGCATTTCTACAGTTTAGTCCAATGATATGGCCCATTCTTTTGATACCGATGCATACTTAGTATATATAGATCTAATGTGAGATTTGCGAGTACTTTGGATGAATACTCACAGTTTCTTTGCTACCTCTTTTCCCCTCTCCCCGATTGCTGCGATCAGATGACGAAGTCTAGGAGCCAGCTGATCCTGCCGATGATTATTACTACCCCGACGGAGCCTACACTCGTACAGCGAGGTGCTATACAAACGGTTTTTAACCCCTTTCGATGACGGCTTTTTGAACCGTCTCCAAGTGAGTGACTGCAATAGGGGGGTCCTTCCCACACGACCCAAAAACTGTCTAGGATAGGGAGCCATGATGCATACAGTTGTCCCTATAAAACTGTTTCTAATATCTCAAATATCCCAAACGCTCCATCCTTGCAACTCGTTTGTGATCGCATTGCCATCGCAGTCGGTATTCTGTGGTGCTATGTTTACGATGCGCGACCCATAACAAACAGTTCACGATTATAGAAGCATGCAATCACAAACATTTACTTTTCCTCGACTATATGTGATTCGATGTAAGAGCGCATATAGTTGTCCCTATGAAACTTTATGCGAAGCTTGAATACATCCCACATGATTCATCCGTCATACCCGCGTTGGATGAAGACCTATCACACGCGTTCTTCTATGACCAAACATTTGCGATGCGCACAACATCATAAACAGTCCATAATTGCGAAGCATTTGAGATAAGGTGACTTTCGCAAACATTTAATAAGAAAGAACTATGTGCGATGATGTTGTTAATCACACACGTCTTTTCTTAGTTGATTGTGTGTGCAGTAGAGATTGATCGCACACGTACTGCATCCGAGAAACATGTCTGATCTCCACGTCTATCCCAGATGTTTCGCTTTCGCAAACCATGTGCAGTGTAATCCCTAATTTAATCCCAAATTTAAAAATCACATATTTTCAATTTGAAAGTAGGCAATCACTTATTCCATATAGAACCATGTTTATTACAAGTATAGGTTCAACCACGAATGCATAATTCAATGCACAGGTACATGTACTGAAGAACTACAGAAGCACCAAGTAAAGAATGATGAACCACAGTTGTACTAAAGACTGTAAAGAGAGAGGCGAAAGACATTCTGGTTGCTGGAGAAGGTGAAGCGGAATGCCCATATTGTGCCCCGCTCCATGCATATTGCACGCATGACTGTAGACCAACCCCTTGTGATGGCTGCCCGTCCATCCTTCACTGTCTTCATTAGGACTTCTCGATGCTCATTGTAGTCTGGATGAAATACTTTAACCTTCATTGCATGTTCACCAATCATGTACTTTGCGAGGTAATCTTGAGTAAACTGCTTCGGGAGCCACTGCGAATGAAAAAGATACAGACAATGTTGTCTGACAACTCATTATGGGCAGTAAAAATAGGAGGCTGCAAATTTTGTAGTTACCATCCTACAACTCACTGTTGTGTTGGATAGAGCGTAAACAAATAATTTGCTTGCCGCCGTTTGTATCTTTTTGCTAATAATCCTTATCAGTTTCCTCACTTGATGCTTGTTCATGAATATCTCAATGCCCCATTGCAAAAAGGGTCGATGCGTGGATCCTTGCCAAGGGCATATGTACCTACAAGCAACAAGTCAATATTAGAAGCTAACAACTGTCCAGGCCTAGATCTATATGCACTACATTATGGAACGACAGGGGGAGTACAAGCCGAGGGATGAAACTAACCTCAGCGGAAAATGGTGGCCACTCCCGTTGTTGTCTTGCATAAGTAGTGGAAAAGCATGATAAGTACAACAACCTTAACATCAAACAAATATAGCAAAGGTAAACAACATCATCTCCAAATGATAGCTTGAATCTGTTGGTTTCAACATGTTGTTAAAGCAGATATAAAATGGAAGGGAATGTTACCTACAACAGGCTTAACAACCATTAAATATTGCAATTCAAACTGGTATTGTTGAAAATGAATAGAACGCAGGTCATGCTTAAACATCACACTGGATAAATGTGTAAAACTGAAATAAATGGCATGTGTTAACTACACCATGCATAAGTGGAACCAGTGGCGGAGCCAAGGGGGGCGAGCAGGGGCCTGCCCCCCCCCCTAACGATCGACAAATACTCGGGAAGCGACGAGTAATCAGCGACCAGATTTGGTGAATATACGTACTTGGCCCCCCTTAACTCCAATGGAGAGTATAAAATCTGAAAAGAAAAAGGCCCATTAGTGAGCCCACGCATGGTCATGGCCTGCCTCCTCCGCTCTTCAACTCGCTAGCCCCTCTGTTTTTCCTTAAAAAAAGGCCTTGACATGATTAACGTGTGACCTGAGGCCATTACGCTGCCGGCGGCCGCCACCTCCTCCCCGGTCGATTAAATCAGGGGAGATCCTAAAAAAAGATTAAATTAGGGGACACCAGCTGCACGACAGGCAAATCGTCCTAAGGGGTTGTGTTCTGCTTCAATAAAATGGGGCAGGGGGGCAACCCCTTTTCATTAACAAAAATCGTCCTAGGGATACAATCTGTCAATTCTCTAGTGGTTCAGCTCCAAGGTTAGCACTATCGACTGTCTACTAAGCCCTCTGAATTCTCATTTAATATGGGTTGAAATTGCACATTCAATTTTAATTATTTTGATGGTGTGATTTACAATGCTAATTCATTTGTAATGTCCTTTGATTGTCTGATCTACGATGTGGCAATGAAGAGAAAAATGTGTCTACAAATTTTAAGTATGTTACTTTGAGATCTTGACATATTAAAATTCTTAACAAGGCTAACGTGGAAGTTACCAATCCAAGTGCAGTGGGAGATGATTTGCTTCAAAATTACATGATAATATACATTCATAGAGAATTACCTAGCAACTAGGTTATCTTCTTCCGATGAAATTATTTATATTTCAATCTTATTGGCAATTGTAGAGGCAAATTTGAATTAATATAAATTTCGCTATGTTTTAGTAGTGTTGACATGAAACAAGTACTATAGTACAGGGGATTTTTTTTGCATTGCCCGACTTGTTTTTGCCGACTTGGCTTGCCCCCCCCCTATACCTAAATCCTGGCCCGCCCCTGAGTGGAACCAAATATAGTCGTTCAAACTGGTATTGATGCAATCGAGCGGCATAGTTCTGACTTGCACATAATGAACATCACATTGTGAAGGACTGAAATAAACAAGGCATAAATGATCAGTATAACAACCAAATATAGCCATTGAAAACTGGATAGAGTCTCACTGTAACCAACCTAAGAAGCAAATACAGATAAAGAGAGCATATGCTTGAAAACTAGAAAAATGCTCACTGCAATCCCAAACAAGCAAATACAGATGAACAAGGCATCTGCTTGAAAACTGGACAAATGGTCACTACAACCAACCTAACAACCAAATACAGATAAACAAGGCATCTGCTTGATAACTGGACTAATGCTCACTGCAACCAACCTAACAACCATATACAGATAAACAAGGCATCTGCTTGATAACTGGACAAATGCTCACTGCAACCAACCTAACAACCAAATACAGATAAACAAGGCATCTACTCACTATAAACAACCAAATATAGCCATTCGTGAATCTGAAGTCAAGTGGAAAATTCATACTTGAACATCACATAGCCCTATTGAACATTAGTTTTTTGCATAACTAAAATAATTAAACATGGCACAGTTAAAACACCGCATGGCAAAAGCTACTACAACAAAAGGTACGGATTGGTAAGCAAGAAAAGGTGAGATTTGCTGATAGGATGTTGCCTCACATCTCATGGACGGGATCCTTCCAGTTGGAAGAGCACAGACCCATGGTGCTCTCTCTGATGTCACAGATGGGATGTTTCACCTTGGAAGAACCTTTTTGGGTGCCCTCCTCGTGGTCATGGTCAATGAGATCTGTGTCGGTGTCAAAACCGGCCGATCTCGTGTAGGGGGTCCCGAACTATGCGTCTGAGGATCGAGGGTAACAGGAGACAAAGGGGACACGATGTTTACCCAGGTTCGGGCCCTCTTAATGGAGGTAGTACCCTACGTCCTGCTTGATTGACTTTGATGAGTATAGGGGTTACAAGAGTCGATCTACCTCGAGATCGTAATGGCTAAATGCTACCTCTTGAGCACTGCGTTGGTTTTCCCTCGAAGAGGAAAGGGTGATGCAGCAAAGTAGCGTAAGTATTTCCCTCAGTTTTTGAGAACCAAGGTATCAATCCAGTAGGAGGCCACGCACGAGTCCCTCGCACCTACACAAACAAATAAATCCTCGCAACCAACGCAATAAAGGGGTTGTCAATCCCTTCACGGTCACTTACGAGAGTGAGATCTGATAGATATGATAAGATAATATTTTTGGTATTTTTATGATAAAGATGCAAAGTAAAGAAAACAAAATAAAAACGACGCCAGAAATAGCTTGTTGTCAGGAGATTAAATATGATGGAAAATAGACCCGGGGGCCATAGGTTTCACTAGTGGCTTCTCTCAAGAGCATAAGTATTACGGTGGGTAAACAAATTACTGTTGAGCAATTGACAGAACTGAGCACAGTTATGAGAATATCTAGGTATGATCATGTATATAGGCATCACGTCCGAGACAAGTAGACCGACTCCTGCCTGCATCTACTACTATTACTCCACACATCGACCGCTATCCAGCATGCATCTAGAGTATTAAGTTCATAAGAACAGAGTAACGCTTTAAGCAACATGACATGATGTAGAGGGATAAACTCATGCAATATGATATAAACCCCATCTTGTTATCCTCGATGGCAACAATACAATACGTGCCTTGCTGCCCCTACTGTCACTGGGAAAGGACACCGCAAGATTGAACCCAAAGCTAAGCACTTCTCCTATTGCAAGAAAGATCAATCTAGTAGGCCAAACCAAACTGATAATTCGAAGAGACTTGCAAAGATAACCAATCATACATAAAAGAATTCAGAGAAGATTCAAATATTGTTCATAGATAAACTTGATCAACCCACAATTCATCGGTCTCAACAAACACACCGCAAAAGAAGATTACATCGAATAGATCTCCACAAGAGAGGGGGAGAACATTGTATTGAAATCCAAAAAGAGAGAAGAAGTCATCTAGCTAATAACTATGGACCCGAAGGTCTGAGGTAAACTACTCACACATCATCGGAGAGGCTATGTTGTTGATGTAGAAGCCCTCCGTGATCAATGCCCCCTTCAGCGGAGCTCCGGAAAAGGCCCCAAGATGGGATCTCATGGGTACAGAAGGTTGCGGCGGTGGAATTAGGTTTTTGGCTCCGTATCTGGTAGTTTGGGGGTACGTAGGTATATATAGGAGGAAGAAGTACGTCGGTGGAGCAACGTGGGGCTCACGAGGGTGGAGGGCGCGCCCCCTACCTCGTGCCCTCCTGGTTGATGTCTTGTCGTAGGGTCCAAGTCCTCTGGATCACGTTTGTTCTGAAAATCACGTTCCCGAAGGTTTCATTCTGTTTGGACTCCGTTTGATATTCTGTTTCTGCGAAACTCTGAGGCAAAAAAACAGCAACTTGGGCTGGGCCTCCGGTTAATAGGTTAGGCCCAAAAATAATAAAAAGTGTATAATATATAGCCCAATAGTGTCCAAAGCAGAATATAATATAGCATGGAACAATCAAAAATTATAGATACGTTGGAGACGTATCAAGCATCCCCAAGCTTAATTCCTGCTCGTCCTCGAGTAGGTAAATGATAAAAACAAATTTTTTGATGTGGAATGCTACTTGGCATAATTTCAATGTAATTCTCCTAATTGTGTTATGAATATTCAGATCCGAAAGATTCAAGATAAAATTTCAATATTGACATAAAAGTAATAATACTTCAAGCATACTAACTAAGCAATTATGTCCTCTCAAAATAACATGACCAAAGAAAGTTCATCCCTACAAAATCATATAGTTTAGTCATGCTCCATTTTCGTCACACAAGAATGCTCTCATCATGCACAACCCCGATGACAAGCCAAGCAATTGTTTCATACTTTAGTAATCTCAAACTTTTTCAACCTTCACGCAATACATGATCGTGAGCCATGGATATAGCACTATGGGTGGAATAGAATATAATGATGGGGATTATGAGGAGAAGACAAAAAAGGAGAAAGTCTCACATCAACGCGGCTAATCAATGAGCTATGGAGATGCCCATCGATTGATGTTAATGCAAGGAGTAGGGATTGCCATGCAACGGATGCACTAGAGCTATAAATGCATGAAAGCTCAACAAAAGAAACTAAGTGGGTGTGCATCCAACTTGCTTGCTCACGAAGACCTAGGGCATTTGAGGAAGCCCATTGTTGGAATATACAAGCCAAGTTCTATAATGAAAAATTCCCACTAGTATATGAAAGTGACAAAACAAGAGACTCTCTATCATGAAGATTATGGTGCTACTTTGAAGCACAAGTGTGGTAAAAAGGATAGTGACATTGTCCCTTCTCTCTTTTTCTCTCATTTTTTGGGCCTTTTTTTATGGCCTTTCTCTTTTTTTATTTTTTTTATTTTTTTCCTCACTTGGGACAATGCTCTACAAAATGATGATCATCACACTTCTATTTATTTACAACTCAATGATTACAACTCGATACTAGAACAAAGTATGACTCTATATGAATGCCTCCGGCGGTGTACCGGGATATGCAATGAATCAAGAGTGACATGTATGAAAGAATTATGAATGGTGGCTTTGCCACAAATACTATGTCAACTACATGATCATGCAAAGCAATATGACAATGATGAACGTGTCATGATAAACAGAACGGTGGAAAGTTGCATGGCAATATATCTCGGAATGGCCATGGAAATGCCATAATAGGTAGGTATGGTGGCTGTTTTGAGGAAGATATAAGGAGGTTTATGTGTGAAAGAGCGTATCATATCACGGGGTTTGGATGCACCGGCGAAGTTTGCACCAACTCTCAATGTGAGAAAGGGCAATGCTCGATACCGAAGAGGCTAGCAATGATGGAAAGGTGAGAGTGCGTATAATCCATGGACTCAACATTAGTCATAAAGAACTCACATACTTATTGCAAAAATCTACAAGTCATCAAAAACCAAGCACTACGTGCATGCTCCTAGGGGGATAGATTGGTAGGAAAAGACCATCACTCGTCCCCGACCGCGACTCATAAGGAGGACAATCAAAGAACACCTCATGTTTCAAATTTGTTACATAACATTTACCATACGTGCATGCTACGGGACTTGCAAACTTCAACACAAGTATTTCTCAAATTCACAACTACTCAACTAGCACAACTTTAATATCACTACCTCCATATCTCAAAACAATCATCAAGCATCAAAATTCTCTTAGTATTCAACACACTCATAAGAAAGTTTTTACTAGTCTTGAATACCTAGCATATTAGGATTATTTAAGCAAATTACCATGCTGTTTAAGACTCTCAAAATAATATAAGTGAAGTGTGAGATAATAATAGTTTCTATAAAACAAAACCACCACTGTGCTCTAAAAGATATAAGTGAAGCACTAGAGCAAAAACTATATAGCTCAAAAGATGTAAGCGAAGCGCATAGAGTATTCTAATAAATTCCGAATCATGTGTGGCTCTCTCAAAAGATGTGTACAACAAAGATGATTGTGGTAAACTAAAAAGCAGAGACTCAAATCATACAAGACGCTCCAAGCAAAACACATATCATGTGGTGAATAAAAATATAGCTCCAAGTAAGTTACCGATGGAAGTAGACAAAAGAGGGGATGCCTTCCGGGGCATCCCCAAGCTTTGGCTTTTTGGTGTCCTTAGATTATCTTGGGGTGCCAAGGGCATCCCCAAGCTTAGGCTCTTGCCACTCCTTGTTCCATAATCCATCAAATCTTTTACCCAAAACTTGAAAACTTCACAACACAAAACTTAACAGAAAATCTCGTGAGCTCCGTTAGCGAAAGAAAACAAAACACCACTTCAAGGTACTGTAATGAACTCATTCTTTATTGAGTTAAATACACCTATAGTACATAAACTTGCGTGGTGGGTACAAAATCATACATAAAGTTGAAAAATGATGCAAATGGGTCACTGAACTATAATTTCGGGTACATTTTGCTACATCTTCTGTTAAATCTAATGATAATTGCAAGGCTTGCCGTTAACTCGCACGCCAGCATGGTAGTGGGTATATGTATACGCTGGGTCCACTTGTTAGATGACTAGAGAAGGAGAAGCAAATATGTAGACGTAGGATTTGACCTTCGGACGTGAGATGTTTCAAGCATAGGGCTAAGGGCATTTCCAACGCTGACGCAAACCTCCCGCAACGATCCAAATCACGGAAGCCATCCAACGTTGGTCTGTATCAGTCCGCGGCACGGTTCAGACGTGATTTCTCCCGCAAACTGAAGATAAAATTGAGGGAGGTTTGCGGGAGTCCAGACCGATCCCAAGCCCATTTCTGACCGCCCTGACCCACTAAACCCCCCCTTCCCGCGCGTTTTTGGTCAGCGCCGCTCTAAAGCGTCAGCACCCACGTACATGCCCGGTCAGAACGGATGCGACTGCTCACTGGGGCCGGCATTGAAGCAGCGCGCCGGCCGAGAGAGCGCCACCCGCGTCGCTTCCCAGTGCAGGTGATTGCCACGCATTCAAAGGACACGACGGCCGCCCGCCCACCCGTCCATCCCTTTGCCGCCCACCGACGCTATATAAAACCGCTGCCCCGGCCATATCCACAGTCATCTTTCTCCACACCACTCCCCGCCATAGATCCCTCTGCGGCCAAAGCTCTCTGAGACGGGCTTACGTCAGAGCAGAAGAAGGCCATGCCCGCCATTGCTGCCGATTGGCAGGCCGGCAGGCAGCCGGAGGACGTGCAAACGGAGGACACCTCTGACAATGATCCAACGCCACCCTCCTCTTCCTCCGCGCCACGCTCCTCTTCCGCTCCACCCTTGCCAGTGCATTGCACCATGATTATCGGCGAGGCCTGTGCCCATTATGTGGACATGGTGCGGCAGGAGCAGTCCCGGGAGGCGCAGGCCGAGGCCAACTACAACCACAACCTCCTTCAGGAGCATCTGCACGCGGAGGAGCAAGTCGCCGCCGGCAGGCAGGTCGTGCCAGACGTGGACTTGGTGGAGCAGGAGGCACTACTCGAGTCTTATACGAAGAAGGATACCTGGTCGATCTTTTTTGCAATTGAATGAACTCAATATCTCACGTACAAGCATGTGGTTTCTCAATCAGGCTAGTGGACTGATATTGTAGCTCGACACGTTAAAGCTAGCTAGCTTTGTAGACCGGTGAGATCGTATTGCCAACGGGCCGAATACACAGGCCGGTGATTCAACCTCTCCGCCGGCGGTGAAGGTCAAGACTGCACGTATGATACCCTCGTCAACTTTGCTTTACGAGAAGTCCAACCTCTCCGCCATCGTCACCAGCACATATCTAGTCGGCTGACAGGTGGACCCGCATATACGTATACACAGAACATAGTGGGCTGCAAGTTACTGTCACACCGTTCGATTTAACAGCAAATGTATCAAAATGTACCTGAAATTATTGTTTAGTGGCCTATTTGTATCATTTTTCAAGTTTATGTATGAATCTGTACCCACCGCACAAGTTCATGTACTATAAGTGTAATTAACTCTTCTTTATTTATATTGGTGTTAAACCTACTGTATTCCAACTTCTCTATGGTTTATAAACTATTTTACTAGCCATAGATTCATCAAAATAAGAAAACAACACACGAAAAACAGAATCTGTCAAAAACAGAACAGTCTGTAGTAATCTGTAACTAACGCAAACTTCTGGAACTCCAAAAATTCAGCCAAAATAGGAAGACCTAGACAATTTGTTTATTGATCAGCAGCAATTGGAATCAATATTTTATCACGTTCTGGTGATTTTTAACAATTATTTCCGTGAACAGAAAGTTTCTGCAATTTTCAGCAAGATCAAATAACTATCATCCAAGAAGATCCTATAGGTTTAACTTGGCACAAACACTAACATAAAAACACATCTAACCAGAGGCTAGATCAAATATTTATTCCTAAACAGAAGCAAAAAGCAAAAAACTAAAAATAAAATTGGGTTGCCTCCCAACAAGCGCTATCGTTTAACGCCCCTAGCTAGGCATAAAAGCAAGGATAGATCTAGGTATTGCCATCTTGGGTTTTTAATTTCTTAGCAGAGTTATGCTCGAATCCGGGAGGTTCTTTACGCTTCCCTTCATATTCCGATATTTTTAGATCTAAAGAATCCAACCGCTTATTGCAAAGAGTAATCAACATGTTCATGCGGTGAAGATTTCCATTAACACCCTTAAGGGGTTCAAGAGCTTTTTGTAAAAAAAAAATGTTACTTCGCAAATTTTCTCAAAAACTTGCGTTTCTTCCTGGGTATGATGAGGCCCCTTTTGTTGAGGTAATGTCCCCACTATACCTTCTATAACTTCATGCGCAATATGGGGATCAATTTCAATAAAATTGCCTTTGGCAACGCAATCCAAGAGTTGTCTATGAGACATATTCAATCCATCATAAAAATTGCGAAGCAAAATTCTAAGGTTCACTTCAAAAGTACAATTACGGTAAGACTCCATCATTCTAGACCAGGCATCTTTTAAGTTTTCTCCTTGTCTTTGTTTGAAGTGAAAGACTTCAAACTCAGGGGACAACGGAGTTGATAGGGGACTAGCCATAACGACACGCAAACGAAAAAGAGGCGAACGGAGAAGAGAGGGCGAATAAAACGGCAAGGGTGAAGTGGGGGAGAGGAAAACGATAGGCAAATGGCGAATAATGTAATGCGGGAGATAAGGGTTTGTGATGGGTACTTGGTATGTTGACTTTTGCGTAGACTCCCCGGCAACGGCGCCAGAAATCCTTCTTGCTACCTCTTGAGCACTGCGTTGGTTTTCCCTTGAAGAGGAAAGGGTGATGCAGCAAAGTAGCATAAGTATTTCCCTCAGTTTTGATAACAAAGGTATCAATCCAGTAGAAGGCCACGCACGAGTCCCTCGCACCTACACAAACAAATAAATCCTCGCAGCCAGCGCAATAAAGGGGTTGTCAATCCCTTCACGATCACTTACGAGAGTGAGATCTGATAGATATGATAAGATAATATTTTTGGTATTTTTATGATAAAGATGCAAAGTAAAGAAAACAAAATAAAAACGGCGCCAGAAATAGCTTGTTGTCGGGAGATTAAATATGATGGAAAATAGACCCGGGGACCATAGGTTTCACTAGTGGCTTCTCTCAAGAGCATAAGTATTACGGTGGGTAAACAAATTACTGTTGAGCAATTGACAGATTGAGCATAGTTATGAGAATATCTAGGTATGATCATGTATATAGGCATCACGCCCGAGACAAGTAGACCGACTCCTGCCTGCATCTACTACGTACTATTACTCCACACATCGACCGCTATCCAGCATGCATCTAGAGTATTAAGTTCATAAGAACAGAGTAACGCTTTAAGCAAGATGACATGATGTAGAGGGATAAACTCATGCAATATGATATAAACCACATCTTGTTATCCTCGATGGCAACAATACAATACGTGCCTTGCTGCCCCTACTGTCACTGGGAAAGGACACCGCAAGATTGAACCCAAAGCTAAGCACTTCTCCAATTGCAAGAAAGATCAATCTAGTAGGCCAAACCAAACTGATAATTCGAAGAGACTTGCAAAGATAACCAGTCATACATAAAAGAATTCAAAGAAGATTCAAATATTATTCATAGATAAACTTGATCATAAACCCACAATTCATCGGTCTCAACAAACACACCGCAAAAGAAGATTACATCGAATAGATCTCCAAAAGAGAGGGGGAGAACATTGTATTGAGATCCAAAAAGAGAGAAGAAGCCATCTAGCTAATAACTATGGACCCGAAGGTCTGAGGTAAACTACTCACACATCATCGGAGAGGCTATGGTGTTGATGTAGAAGCTCTCCGTGATCAATGCCCCCTCCGGCGGAGCTCCGGAAAAGGCCCCAAGAAGGGATCTCACGGGTACAGAAGGTTGCGGCGGTGGAATTAGGTTTTTGGATCCGTATCTGGTAGTTTGGGGGTATGTAGGTATATATAGGAGGAAGAAGTACGTCGGTGCAGCAACGTGGGGCCCACGAGGGTGGAGGGCGCGCCCTGGGGGGGTAGGCGCGCCCCCCTACCTCGTGCCCTCCTGGTTGATGTCTTGATGTAGGGTCCAAGTCCTCTGGATCACGTTCGTTCCGGAAATCACGTTCCCGAAGGTTTCATTCCGTTTGGACTCCGTTTGA
Organism: Triticum aestivum; assembly: GCF_018294505.1. Classification (NCBI taxonomy): domain Eukaryota; kingdom Viridiplantae; phylum Streptophyta; class Magnoliopsida; order Poales; family Poaceae; genus Triticum; species Triticum aestivum. The sequence goes on from NC_057799.1 coordinate 302,016,217, forward strand.
TATTCTTTTTCTGCGAAACTCTGAAATAGGAAAAAACAGCAATTCTGGGCTGGGCCTCCGGTTAATAGGTTAGTCCCAAAAATAATATAATAGTGTATAATATAGCCCAATAATGTACAAAACAGAATATAATATAGCATGGAACAATCAAAAATTATAGATACGTTGGAGACGTATCACTAAACCCTAGCTGTCTAGCCTATGTAAATTCTGATAGCCTCTACGAACTAAACCCTCCGGTTTATATAGACACCGGAGGGACCTAGGGTTGTACATGGTCACTTTATAGAGAAAGGAAACTATACATCCGGACGCCAATCTTCCCATCCACGCAAAGGAGAGTCCCATCCGGACACTGGGGAAGGCCTTATTCCTTTTATCTTCACGACCCATCAGTCCGGCCCATATCACATACCCCGGACACCCGAGGACCCCATAATCCAGGACTCCCTCAGTAGCCCCTGAACCAGTCTTTCGATGATGATGTGTTCGGTATGCAAATTTTCTTCGGCATTGCAAGGCGGGTTCCTCCTCCGTATACTTCAAAGCAGTCTTCTGAATAAGAGAACTGCATCCGGCTCTGTACAACAGTTACAACCCTCAACCACAAGGGCACAATACTTAATCAAAATAAGGTCTGTCCACTGCCAGCTTTTTTGGCGAAACATTATGTTTGGCCTCTTTATTATTTCGAACCATTTTTTGGCCTCCCGCTTAGCGTTTCGAGGCGCAGCCTCCAATGACACGTCTTGTCAAAGCAGAGATCGTGTCCCCTTATTGCGGGATTCTCATCAATACGGGTTTGGATAATCCAACCGTGCCATTCACACGACCCCTTGGGAACAGGCGAGTTTTAAGGCTTGAGGGGGGCGCTTGATATTCACTGCCTATATAAACGGTAAAGATCCCTTATTTTCACCCCACGCCTTCTTCCTTCCTCAGCCTTCCCATCCTCGAGCTCCAGCGCCCAAGCTTCGAGCTTCCCCACCGCCACCAACCTTTCCAGCCATGTCCGGATCCGGTTCTCAAGGCAAGTGGGTGGCCTTCTCCATGATGGAGAAAGACATCAAGGAGCTCCGGGAGGCGGGGTACCTGAGTGCGGACGTTGCACACAGGATCCCTACCAAGAAGCAGGTCATCCCCACCCCGGAGCCCGGTGAAAGGGTGGTATTTATCCCCCACTTCCTCCGCAGACTAGGGTTTCCCCTCCATCCCTTTGACCACAGTCTCAAGTTCTATTACGAGTTAGATTTCCACGATCTAGCCCCGAATTCCTTCCCCCACATCTTGGCATTCATCGTCGTGTGCGAGGCGCTCCTCCGCATCCCCCCACACTTCAGCCTATGGCTCAAGGTCTTCAACATGAAGCCGAAGGTGGTCGACGGGCAGCACGCGGACTGCGGCGGCGCCATGGTGAGAAAGCTCCCCAACGTCACCTAGCCAAAAGGGGCCTTCGTGGAGAATGTCAAGATAAGGCAGCAGGAGTGGTTCTACATCACCGAACCTCGCGACGCCACATGGGCGGCCACTCCTTAGTTTAGGTCCGGACCCCCAATGCGGCTCGTGTCATGGACCAACAAGGGTCTGGACTGGGGGTCGCCCGACGAAGTAATGATGCTGCAAACGCGCATCAAAAATATAATAGACAAGAACACCAGTCTCACTGACGTGATTCAGGTGATGCTTTTCCGCCGGACCCTTCCCTGCCAGCGCCAGCCTCTCCACATGTGGGAGTTCAATCCGGAAGGGCCGCGTACCCTGCAGCGATTCTTTGGCACAACGCACGAAGAGATCTGGAAGCTACTTTTCAAGGCCCAGTAGTCGTGGCCGGAGACGACCGACGACATTGGCCTCGATAATGCGCATCCGGCCACCCCGGTAAGTATTTTAGTTTCCGAATGTAACATTAGTTTACCAATCAAAGGGTGTGCTGAGCCTTCCACCCTTTATTCAGGGCTGGACGAAGAAGGCGGAGCGGATCAAGTGTCCGGCTCCGCTACCCGAAGAACCAACCATTCCTCTGCTAACGAGGATGCTAGTCCCAGCGCCATATCAGGTGCCGGAGAAGAAGGCCAAGAAGAAGAGCAAGGAGGCTAGAGGTGGCCTCCGCCGTAAAGGTACTACGGACGCTGTGTCCGGAGATACTGAAGCTCCCTTCTCCCACGAGGGAGATGAAGACGAAGAGGAGGAGGAGGAAGAGAGCAATTCTCTCCTTAAGGGGAGGAAGAAGAAAAGGGCGGCCTATGTAGACCCGGAGGCGGAGGCGTCCAAGAGAGGGAAGATATCGCTCTCGCACGGCTCGGATTCGGATGTCGAAGCCATCCCCGAGCGGCGCCCCAGGGTGAAGCCCCAGGCCGCATTGTAAGTATCCAAGGATGTTTTACATATATCTGATCTTTTATGATAGTTCAGTCCGGCCCGCGATCTCCCCCAACTATCATCATCTTCGGGGAACTCGCTGGAGCCAGGGATGGTGGAGAGCGAAACGCCTCCACGAGCCTCTAACCGCCACGGACGACACCGAAGTGTTGTCCCGAAGGGCCTCTTAGGGCCACGAAGAGGTGCGGGAGGCCGCCAAGACGGCGCCAGAGGGTAATGCCTCGGCTGCCGAGAACATGGGGGGCGCAACCCCCATGGAGACTGACGATGGGGGCCCTGACCAGTCCGGCCCCCAGCCGAACACCATTCCGGAGACCCATGTGGCTCCGGAATCGAGCAAGCAACCTCCTTTAAAGGAGGGGGAGCGCCCACTCCGACGGCGACCTCCACTAATCCGGAGGCGCCGAACACTTTGATGGACGCACTGCAACATGCTTCCGTCGTGGAGGAGCACCGTACCCTGATGGGTACGGTGGTTGAGAAGGTTCAGTCCGCCAAGAGCAGGCTGAACGAAGCCTTCATCAGCCTACTGACGGGCTTTGAGGTATGCGACGTAAGATGCTTTTTCATATGAAGGAAATATGCGTGTATATAGATAGTAGCCCCTGAGACTCTGTTCGGTATTGGAAAGCAGCCGAACAGAGGATCAAATGATTATCGCAGAAGGTAACGTACTTATCTATTGAATGAACAAGCTTCCCTGTTGGCGGCGACCGCCCAGGCCGCTAAAGTTTTCGAACTCATGCGGAAGCTGAAGCTGGTCGATGATGACCTCGACCGCATTAACAAGCGGTTCGATGAGGCGCAAGGTATGTTTTTTAAAGGTTGTTTATACGACTGAAATTATATGCGAATGCGGAGTTTAAGCTCATACACTTGTCATGTATATGATTGCAGGCAGTGTGGCCAAGGTTGAAACCCTCAAGGGCGACCTTTCGCAAGCCAAAGAGTAGGCGAGGGTGAGTAAAGCGGCCGCTGATAAAGCGGTTGCAGACTTAAAGGCCGAGCAGGCCACCCGCCGCCAATATGAGGAGAGGGTGACCGAAGTCGAGCAAGAGCTCAAGGACGCTGCCGGTAAGTGCGAGGCCTTGAAGGAGAAGAATAAGGCCCAAGCAGTCGATCTCGCTAAGGCTCTCTAGGAGGCCAAGGGGGCGCAGACTGAGTCCCGGGCGGCTCACGAGGAGATCAAGCAGGCCGAACAGATAGCGGCTGGTAAGCCCTTTCTTTTGTAGAGTAAATTAGGCAGTCAAAAATATGCCCTGCTCACTCGACTATGGAGTTCTCTAGACGCCTTTGTGGATCTTCCAAAGAGTGCTGCCGATGCCACACAGTATTTTCGGGCCCAAGAAGGTAACACGACGGAGAAGCTCTTCTGGTCGCAGTACCTGGCGCAGGAGCGGCCAGCGCTGCTGAACAACCAGATGATGCAACTGGCGGAGCTGCATAGGATGTCCGGTTTGGCCATGAAGGACATCATAATCCGGCTGTGGCCAGCCGGACCCATTCCTAGCAGCTACTTCGGCCTGGTCAAGCGGCTCGGCGATGCCCTGCCCCGAGTTGAAGCTGTGAAGCGCTCGGCGTGCATAGAGGGTGCGTGGATGGCCTTTGCCCATGTCAAGATGCACTGGGCGAAGATGAAGGCCGTTGTTGTGGCAGTCGAGGGCCCACCCGAAGGCAAGGACCACCGCAAGCCGGAGCGGTATTTTGAAGACGTCCTAGAGGGTGCCCATTTGATAGAGGGTCAATGCTCGAAGGATGTCTTGTTTGAGTGAATGTATCCGGGCTGCTCAGACGTCGTTGTTTTATCAACCAAGGCTTTATAATATATTTGTTCCTTTATCTGAAATTATTTTCCTCGTGTGCGGTCGTTTTTATTTCTGAAAGTTTACCAGTCGTCAGCTTCAGCCCCCACGTAGATACTACGGGGGTGTTCGGAATAGCACATGATCACACTTGACCCAACGTCTTGGTCCGTAAAGGAGGTGTCTGTGCAGAGAACCAGGCAATCAGACTATGCGGCTTTATCACTCTCACTTAGCCATAGGAGTTTGACAATGGGACTATGAGCTAGCCCCTGGTGTCGTTGTCAAAACAGGCGGATCTCGGGTAGGGGGTCCCGAACTGTGCGTCTAAGGTCGATGGTAACAGGAGACAGGGGACACAATGTTTACCCAGGTTCGGGCCCTCTCTATGGAGGTAATACCCTACTTCCTGCTTGATTGATCTAGATGAATATGAGTATTACAAGAGTTGATCTACCATGAGATCGTAATGGCTAAAACCCTAGAAGTCTAGCCTATATGACTATGGTTATGCGTATTGGCCTCTACAGACCTAGCCCTTCGGTTTATATAGACACCGGAGGGATCTAGGGTTACATAAGGTCGGTTACAGAGAAAGGAATCTTCATATTCGGTCGCCAAGCTTGCCTTCCACGCCAAGGAGAGTCCCATCCGGACACGGGTAGAGTCTTCGGTCTTCGTATCTTCACAGCCCATCAGTCCGGCCCATGGCGAATAGGCCGGACGCCCGAGGACCCCTGAGTCCAGGACTCCCTCAGTAGCCCCCGAACCAGACTTCAATGACGAGGTGTCCGGCGTGTAGATTGTCTTCGGCATTGCAAGGCGGGTTCCTCCTCCAATGACTTCAAAGTGATGTATTCGGCCTTCCATTTAATGCCATACCCCACGGCTTCTGTGTATCAACAACTTCAGCTTCCACGTGTCAAGCGAATGCGAGAGGTCAAGGTATTTTTGCAGATAACACCCCGGCCATGCGAAAAAGAGCGTCTATTTAAAGAGATTGGATTTCAGATGCGGAAAAATCCTCAGAGATTGCTAGGGAAAACCATTCCAACATGGCTAGCGCTCCCAGCTCCTCCTCCCGCCCCTGCGGCCCAGAAAAAGGTGAGTGGGAGAGGTGCTCTGTATCCCATGGTCAGCTGGAGAAGCTGCAAACACAGGGGTTTCTTCCTCCTGCGGATCTGGTCCCTAATCGGGCAGAGTTTACCTCCTTCAATGGCGGGGCTCAGGCTGAAAATTTCCCCAATCCATCCAGGGGGAACGAGTGTGCTTCGTCCCTTATCTGCTAAGAGGTGTCGGATTTCTAATTCATCCATTCCTCCGAGGGCTTCTGGAGTATTACGGCCTTCAACTGCACAACTTTACTCCTGTCTCCAGCCTGCATATCGCGGGCTACGTCGCTCTCTGCGAGCTGTTCCTGGGTTGCGAGGCCCACTTTGAACTGTGGAGAAAGCTATTCTATCTCGTACCACGCAACCACGAGGGATCAATATTTGAAGTGGGCGGAGCCGAAATATGGTGCATCGCCGAGACCGGATACCTGTCCGGCACACCAAAGAAGGCATCCGAAGAGTGGCCTTCTGAATGGTTCTATATTGAGGACGTCGCACTTCCAGACCTAGTTCGGAGGGGTCTTCCCGAGTTCACCAGCGTTCCTTTGAAGAAACGCCACAGCTGGTGCCCTCGGAGCCTCGAGGAGGAAGATAGTGCGGAAGTTCGTCAACTCATGAGCAAGATAAGGACGCTCTCTCAGTCCGAATTATCAATAGTCGAAGTAATGGCGACTTCCATAGTACGGGGGGTTCAGCCACTCCAATACAGAGGGCTTCCCATGTGGCACTACAATGGGGAGGATGACGCCTCCCGCTGCGGCCGGAAAGGTCCGGACACCCCCGCCGCTCTGGCAAAAATATTGGTCGAACTGTTTAAAGGGGAGGAAGAGGAATTTCTACGTATCAAGCGCAGAGATGGATTTTCCATGTACAGTCCTCCTAGATGGGTAAGACCCAACTCCTCTGCTCTACTCAATCCACTCCCTGAGCTACTCTCAATGAATATTAATCCGTCCATTTATAATAGCACTGGCAAAAGATTTCCGAAGGGCTTCACAGCCCCGCCCCGCAGCTCGAGGGCCACAATCAGGACCTTGACCCCAAATTCGAAGAGGATCCGGATATATTCGTGGTGCTCGAGGACGGGGTGTTTTACCAGGCGACCTATGACGGCACAGAAGTGGCCATCATCGCCCATTATCCCGGTCTTCTCCCTGCTTCACACGTAAGTAAGCAGGAGACATCTCATCTGAAAGAGTTCTTTCATTCTGCCTCACCCACCGCACCGTCCTGTGCTCAAAAGGGGAGGCATTCGGCGCGCCATGCTGCCCCAGGGGCATCTCCAAAGAGAGGGGCCCCCACGCTGGGCAAGCCTTCGAAGAGGAAGGAAAACAAAGATACGGCCGAGCCTTCATCGAAGTAGTATGGCTTTGCAAATATGTTCTTCAGCAGTCGCATCCAATTGTGACTTTTATGTTTGTCCTGTATCAGGAAAAGAGTGTGCCGGACTATGTCTGGGGGTCCGGCCGGTCATACTCCCCACAGCCGGGATCCAGATCCTACCGTAAAGACGGGGGCTGATACGGGGGTGACGCCGGATTGTCCTCCAGTCGAGGATTTGGATGATGTATCCGTCACCAACTCGGAAGTGGAGAGCGCCATGAATCATCGGTGCTGAAGGGCCGTTTTACGAGACCCCAGCTTTTCAGAAGAGGCATTTAATGCCTTCAGCTCGGCTGATGCATACATCCGAGCTGCTCGAGATCGGCTTAACAGAGCCACGAATCAACATTTAAAAGATGTGCAGGTAAGTTTACTTTGTCCGCATATGATAACCATATGCCAGTAGCCCCCGAGACTTGAAGCAGTTGGTACAAACGATTTAAGGATCGTTGTATAACCAGGTTCTTACGGAGAAGAACGACCTGCTAACCCAAGAGCTAGAAAAGTGTCGGACATAGCTAGCTGTTGTTACCGCCGAACTAGAAAAGTCCAAGAAGGCGTCCTCTGGTAATATTTCCCTCCATCGAGAAACAATAATTATATACCAGCTATGCTAATACTGTTACTTATCTCATAATAGGATCGTCAGATCAACTGGAGGAGAAACTGAAAGCCGCTCAAGCGGGCGAGAAAGAGGAGAAAAGACTACACGCCGCAGGCGAGCGTGTTCTGACCCGAGTCAGAGAGGAGAAAAACAAACTCCAGGATTCACACACCCAGCTGGGGAGGAACTGAAAGACGTGCGTGCCCAGCTGGCTGACTCCATGAAGGAGAATAAAAGGTTGCGAGGCGGCATATTCAGTATGTGGCCGAACTTACCTTATAATAGTTCGGAGATGAAAGGAACTGATAGAGTTATGTTTGTAGGTATGCTGACGAGCCGTCCCGAAGAGGAGATGTCCGGATTGTCGGACGATCTGCTGCAAGGGCTGTCGCAAATGCACGAGCAAGCTCGGCAGGCAATGCGGAGTGTTGCCAAGGCTTTATGGCCATCCGCCTCCCCTCTAGGAAGTATGGAGGAGCTTGTAGAGCTATTCAAGGGAGCGCGGCGGCGTATCCGATTATGGAAAATATCGGCCTGCCGGGAGGGTGCGCGAGAGGCGTGGGCCATGGTGAAAACACGGTATACCAAGCTTGATCCGAATCGCATGGCCCGGGTCAGACCTCTAGGGTCAGATGGAAAAGAAGTTCCCGTTAGTCTGGTATATGACCAGGTAGCAGTAGCCGCCAAATATTCCCAACAGGATTGTAAGTTAGACAACCTGTTGGACGGTATAGAGGAGGAAATCTTTGAGTCCAAGTGACTATGTACTTTCCTTGACATATGTAACACTCTAGCTGAATTGTAAAACGATTGTCATGGCAGACCTTTTTGCTTCAACCTCTGGACCCGAAGGTGCAGAGTGTTTCCGAATACCTGAGCGGCAAAATAAACCAGGGTATGCGTGGAAACCAGGCGTAGGGGTCATAGTTGCTTGAATAGACAAGTTGTATCCGGCTAGTTATGTTATATTACATTTAGATTGTAAGAAACATCTTCCAGAGAGAATAGTTTCGTTAAGGGTTCCTTTCCCTGGGTGTGCATGCGTTAATGTGCATGTCCGAACTGTGATTGAAAAATCGTAGTATATGTAACTTCTGGAGGTTCACAATGGAGTGAATACGAAAACGTCTTTAATTCACCGACCGAATATTCCCTTAAGAACTCTAGCTTTCGGCTTCACCCAGTCTGAGGTACACATCCAGATGACCCGGCAGTAACAATCGCAGAGGTGCTCCCTTTATGCCCTAGCCGAACTAACGGGAACGTAGGGCATAAGCACAGGAGCCAGGCAACCCATCTTGGCCAAAACTTAAGTCATATTGATGCATATAATGGCGAAGAAAAGGTACATATGGAAAAAACGCATATGTGATGAGCTTAATGCTCGGAAAATAATAATAGCAAGCTTCTGTCCAAGAAGCCCCCAGGTATAGTGGACGTACATACTTGAAGATGTATACGTCAGGGGTGCACGGTCTAGCCGCACGGAAGCTTTACGGCTAAAGAGAAAAAATGAAAAGAGAGAAAAAATGATGGAAACAACATGGGGAAGGAGACGAACAAAGAGTTCGGCACTAGGCATAGAATCTTCGGAGTCTGGCCGCGTTCCAGGGGTTCGGCTCTAGGCGATTGTCTGATGCATCACGCAGGCGGTACGCTCCTCCGGTGAGAACTTCGTCAATGATGAAGGGACCCTCCCACTTGGGCTTGAGTTTGCCCTTTTCCTTCTCCGGCAGGCGTGGAACGAGTTCGCCAACATTATAAGTCTTGGCCCGCACTTCTCTGCATTGATACCTGCGAGCCTGCTGTTGATAAAATGCAGAACGGGCTTTTGCGACATCGCGCTCCTCCTCCAGGGCATCTAAGATGTCCTGCCGATCAAGCTCGGCCTCTTTCTCTTCATACATGCGCACTCAAGGTGAGTCGTGAATAATGTCGCAGGGTAACACTGCCTCTGCGCCGTACACCATGATGAAAGGTGTATATCCAGTAGTGCGATTGGGCGTGGTCCACAACCCCCAGAGTACGGAGTCGAGCTCCTCAACCCAATGCTTGTCTGATTCTTTCAAAGACCGCACTTGTCTAGGCTTGATGCCGCTCATAATAAGACCATTGGCTCGTTCGACTTGAATGTTTGTTTGCGGATGATAGACAGAGGCGTAATCGAGTTTGATGCCCAGATTAGCGCACCAGGTTTTTACCTCATCGGCTGTGAAATTGGAGCCGTTATCGGTGATGATGCTGTGTGGAACACCATAATGGTGTACAACACCGGATATGAATTCTATCACCGGCCCGGACTCGGCCGTTTTAACTGGTTTTAACTAGTGAATTTATCCACCATGACCAGCAGATACTTTTTCTTATGGCTTCCTCCTTTAAGGGGTCCGACCATATCGAGCCCCCAGACCGCGAAAGGCCAAGTGATGGGGATTGTTTGTAGGGCGGTGGGGGGCATATGGCTTTGGTTGGCGAAGAGTTGGCATCGGACGCAACGTTGGACAAGGTCCTGTGCATCTGCTCGGGCCGTTGGCCAATAAAAACCTGTACGGAAGGCCTTTCTAACAAGGTCCCGAGCTGCGGCGTGGTGCTCGCCGAGACCAGCATGAATTTCAGCCAGGAGCTGTCGCCCCTCTTCCTCGGAGATACATCTTTGAAAGACTCCGGTAGCGCTTTTCTTGTAGAGCTCTCCGTTGTGGACCTTGTAGGCCTTCGAACACCGGACAATGCGGCGGGCCTCATTCTGATCCTCAGGGATTTCCTTCCTATTAAGGTAGGCCAAGAAGAGTTCGGTCCATGGGGCAATGACTGCCATAATGAGATGGGCCAACGGTGTTATTTCGGTGGCTGAGCCCCCGATGATATCGGTGTGTTCGGGATCGGGGGTTGTGTTCGGATCCGGACTGGTGCTACCGCTCTCCCCTTGCCACACCATGGATGGCTTAAAAAGCCTTTCCAGAAAGATGTTAGGTGGGATGGGGTCACGCTTGGCGCCGATGCAAGCAAGGACGTCCGCCGCTTGATTACTTTCTCGGGCCACGTGATGAAACTCGAGCCCCTCGAACCGAGCCGACATTTTTAGGACGGCGTTGCGATAAGCCGCCATCTTCGGATCTTTGGCATCGAAGTCTCCATTTATTTGAGATATTGCGAGGTTTGAGTCCCCGCGCACTTCCAGGCGTTGTATGCCCATGGAGACAGCCATCCGAAGACCATGTAATAAGGCCTCATATTCGGCTGCGTTATTGGAGTCTGTGTATAATATCTGGAGTACGTACTGGACGATGTCCCCAGTGGGGGACGTTAAAACGACACCCGCTCCTAGCCCTGCCAGCATTTTGGAACCATCAAAATACGTAACCCAGTTGGAATATGTGCGTACTCTTTAGGGAGTTCGGCCTCTGTCCATTCGGCGACGAAGTTGGCCAGTACTTGGGATTTAATGGCTCGATGCGGCTTGTACGTTATGTCGAATGGAAGGAGCTCAATGGCCCATTTGGCGATCCGGCCCGTAGCATTGCGGTTGTTTATTATGTCATTGAGTGGTACTTCGGAAGCCACCATGATCGAACACTCCTGGAAGTAGTGTCGTAGCTTCCGGGATGCCATGAAGACCGCGTATGCTATCTTTTGATAATGGGGGTGCCGGCATTTGCATGGTGTGAGGACAGTGGATACGTAGAACACTGGCTTCTGAAGCGGGAATTTGTGTCCGTCCTGTTCTCGTTCAACGACGAGCACGGCGCTCACCACCTAGGGTGTTGCCGATATGTATAATAACATGGGTTCGCCGACGTTCGGTGCAGCCAGGATTGGGTTGCTCGCTAGAAGGGCTTCTATTTCTTCCAGTCCGGCCGTTGCCGCATCCGTCCACTCGAAGTGATCGGTGCGCCGTAGAAGGCGATAGAGTGGTAATGCCTTTTCTCCCAATCTGGAGATAAAGCGGCTTAGAGCTGCCACGCAACCGGCGAGTTTTTGGACCTGTTTAAGGTCCATTGGCGTAGCCAATTGTGACAAAGCTCGGATTTTGGCTGGATTTGCTTCAATTCCACTATTGGAAACGATGAAGCCCAGCAGTTTTCCAGCGGGGACGCCGAAAACACACTTTTCCGGATTGAGCTTAATGTCATATGCACGGAGGTTGTCGAATGTGAGACGTAAATCGTCTATGAGTGTTTCGACGTGTCTGGTTTTGATGACGACGTCGTCCACATATGCTTCAACTGTCTCGCCAATATGTTTCTCCAGGCATGTTTGAATCATGCGTTGGTAGGTGGCGCCGGCGTTTTTGAGCCCGAAGGGCATGGTATTGAAGCAGAATGGCCCATATGGGGTAATGAATGCTGTTGCGGCTTGATCGGACTCCTTCGTTTTAATTTGATGGTATCCGGAATATGCATCGAGGAAGCACAGTGAGTCGTGTCCTGCAGTAGCATCAATGATCTGGTCGATGCGGGGGAAGGGGAAGGGATCCTTGGGGCAAGCCTTATTGAGGTCTTTGAAATCGACGCACAGGCGCCAGGATTTATCCTTCTTTGGCACCATCACCAGGTTTGCCAGCCAGTCCGGGTGTTTTATTTCTCTAATGAATCCGGCCTCGATTAGCTTGGCTAGCTCCTCCCCCATAGCTTGCCGTTTGGGTTCGGAAAAGCGCCACAGTGTTTGCTTGACCGGTTTATATCCCCTCAATATATTGAGGCTGTGTTCCGCCAACTTGCGTGGGATTCCCGGCATATCGGAAGGGTTCCAGGCGAATATATCCCAGTTCTCGCGCAGGAACTCTTGTAGCACGGCATCAACCGTTGGATCTAGTTGTGCTCCAATAGATGTTGTCTTCTTGGGGTCCGTTGGATGGACTTGGAATTTGACTATTTCTTCTGCCGGTTTCAAGGAGGTGGATTTGGGTCATTTGTCTAGGATCACATCGTCCCTGTCCACCGTGGAGCGTAGTGCGGTTAATTCTTCGGCCACGAGGGCTTCAGATAATGCCTCAAGGGCCAGGGATGCGGTTTTATTTTCAGCGCGGAGTGCTATGTCCGGATCACTAGCTAGAGTGATTATGCCGTTGGGCCCGGGCATCTTAAGCTTCATGTACCCATAATGAGGTATAGCTTGGAAGCGTGTAAATGCATCTCGCCCCAAGAGGGCGTGATATCCGCTGTTGAAAGGGGCCACTTGGAAGGTTATCTCTTCGGACCGATAATTCTCCGGCGTGCCGAATACCACGTCAAGTGTGATTTTTCCCGCACACCGCGCCTCCCGACTGGGAATGATTCCGCAGAAGGTCGTGCGGCTTTGCTCGATGCAGCTCCTGTCTATTTCCATTTTGTGGAGTGTATCCTCATATATGAGGTTTAGTCCGCTGCCGCCGTCCATGAGAACCTTGGTGAGCCAAAAGTCGTCCACGATTGGACTGAGGAGCAAGGCGGCTGGTGCTCGGACTGTCCTGTATTTTGGTTCATCACAGCATTAAAAGTTATACCGTGTCATTCCAAGGGTTTATTGCCGCGATTTGGCAGACTTCGGCGAGTTCGCGGAGTGCCCTTTTGCGCCTATTGTTTGAAGCAAATGTCTCGAAGACCGTCAATACTTTGAGGTTGTCGTCTTCTGGGGGGTGTTGTTCTGGGGTATTCTTGGTGAGGATATCCTCGCCGCTCTTGGCCACTTGCCGGAGTATCTAACATGCTCTAAGGCTGTGGGTTGGTGTGTTATCCGGTGTTGTGTGTATTTTGCATGGGCCATCGGGCCATCCTTCTAGAACGGTTCCGCGCCCCGCAATGGGCTTATATTTCTTTACTATTGGACCGGGTGTGCCACGAGGGTGCGCCCTTTTCGCCTGAACGAGCGGTTGAGTGGGGACTGATGATTCCCAATGGGCCGCCTGAGTTTTCCAGGCGCTTTCCATTGCGCTGTACTTCTGTACGATAGTTGCCAAGTCAGCGAAGTGTAATATGCGACGACGGTTGATGGCGTTAAGGATTCCTTCGTCCGTGCAATTGTTGCGAACGCTGAGATCGCGTCTTCGTTGCGGCAATCTTTAATCTTCTCTTTGACAAGGAGGGATCTGACCCAGAAGTGGTGGACCGTTTCTTCAGACTGCTGTTGTATGCTCATGAGAGCGCTTGTGTCTGGGTGGGTGGGTCGATTTAAATCCGAACCCTGACCCAACTTTCGATCCAGAGTCTGAAGATCTTCCGGACTTAACAGTTCGGGCTCCCGGATATCAACTGATTTTTTAGGCCTGTCGTCTGATTCTATGTTCGGAAGACAAGGCGTGTCTTTCTGCCGGTGGGTGTCTAGCTCTTCAAGATTGGAGATCCAAACATAGTTCTTCCTCAATATAAAGGAAGATTTGTCTTGCTCCTCGACTACCGCTATCTGGTGGGTGATCGGCGGAGTTTTAATTTCTCTCTGGTCGGGTTTAAGCCCAATCCGATCGTAGTCTGTAGCGACTCCCAAGGCGGCGATGCGATCTAGGAGTTCGTTTAAAGACAATAACTCCGTCGGATCCATCCGTTTGGAGTATTCGCAATCAACGCGGAGGCAATTTTCGATGACTCGAGAGGTCATCGTCGGCTTAAGGGCCGAACAGGCGGTCATGATGAAGCCGCCCAGCCGGAGGGTTTGGCCTGGGGTCAGGGCTCCTCCGGAGGTGATATTTTCCTTGACGACAAGGCGATCCATCAACCCTTTTGACGACGACACAGAGGAACTCTCAATGAAAGCACCAATGTCGGTGTCAAAACCGGCTTATCTCAATGAAAGCACCAATGTCGGGGTCCCGAACTGTGCATCTAAGGTCGATGGTAACAGGAGACAGGGGACACAATGTTTACCCAGGTTCGGGCTGATGACCCACAAGTATAGGGGATCTATCATAGTCCTTTCGATAAGTAAGACTGTCGAACCCAACGAGGAGCAGAAGGAAATGACAAGCGGTTTTCAGTAAGGTATTCTCTGCAAGCACTGAAATTATCGGTTACAGATAGTTTTATGATAAGGTAATTTGTAATGGGTAACAAGTAATGGAAGTAAATAAGGTGCAGCAAGATGGCCCAATCCTTTTTGTAGCAAAGGACAAGCCTGGACAAACTCTTATATAGAGAAAAGCGCTCCCGAGGACACATGGGAATTATCGTCAAGCTAGTTTTCATCACGCTCATATGATTCGCGTTCGTTACTTTGATAATTTGGTATGTGGGTGGACCGGTGCTTGGGTGGTGCCCTTTCTTGGACAAGCATCCCACTTATGATTAACCCCTATTGCAAGCATCTGCAACTACAAAAGAAGTATTAAGTAAACCTAACCATAGCATGAAACATATGGATCCAAATCAACCCCTTACGAAGCAAGTCATAAACTAGGGTTTAAGCTTCTGTCACTCTAGCAACCCATCATATACTTATTACTTCCCAATGCCTTCCTCTAGGCCCAAATAATGGTGAAGTGTCATGTAGTCGATGTTCACATAACACCACTAGAGGAGAGACAACATACATCTCATCAAAATATCGAATGAATACCAAATTCACATGACTACTTATAGCAAGACTTCTCCCATGTCCTCAGGGACAAACGTAACTACTCAAAAATCATATTCATGTTCATAATCAGAGGGGTATTAATATGCATAAAGGATCTGAACATATGATCTTCCACCAAATAAACCAACTAGCATCAACTACAAGGAGTAATCAACACTACTCGCAACCCACAGGTACCAATCTGAGGCTTTGGGACAAAGATTGGATACAAGCACTACAAAAAAAATATACTTCCGTGATGATACGTGTTTGTCACAGTAGGTCACGTTTTTTGTCATGCATGTACATCCATGATGATTTTATGACAGAATCAAGATAGTCATACCTGTGCTGTCGTAGAAGTGTTCCATGGCATTACCAAAATTATCATCACGGAAGTGTCCACTTCCGTGACGATAAATCGTGCGTCACAGAAGTGCTTTCGTCAAGGGTGACCGACATGTGGCATCCACCGTAACGGAACGCCGATAAGCTATCGGGTCAGGTTTTGGATCCGATAACCCATTAACAGCCCCGACCAATGGGAAATTTCCACGTGTAAAATTCTTATTGGCCGGACGAAACACGTGTCAGCTCGTCAGTGGGTCAGATAGGCGCCTATGATATGTCGACACGTGCCACGGCCCACCACTGGCCCATTTAGCTTACAAAGCCGGCCCGTTTGACTTGGTCAGAAGTTAACGGGCTAGCCCATGAAAAGCCTGTTAACGGTCTCTTCGCAAATAGCCCATTTTACGGCCCGTTAACTCACGGCCCGTTAGGCCCTAAAGGAAATCGGCCCAACAACGTCATGTGGGCCGTCGAATATAACACAAGCCCATTTCACTTTCGGCCCATGTATGGCCCACGACGTCTTTCGGCCCATATGAGGCCTTCGTATCTTTCGGCCCTTTACAGGCCCACGGGGACTCTAGCCCATAATGAACAGTAATTTTCTTTATACCCGTTGACGACCCGTGATTTACATGGGCCGTTTCCAGCCCGTGTTAGCTTTCGGCCTATTGACGGCCCATACATTCTTGGGCTCCTTTTTGGCCCTCGATTACTTCCGGCCCGTTACTGGCCTGTTCCCCTAATGGGCCAAATTCGGCCCATGGCAAGAGTCGGCCCGTTACTGGCCTGTTCCCCTAATGGGCCAAATTCGGCCCATGGCAAGAGTCGGCCCGTTACTGGCCTGTTACCCTAATGGGCCAAATTCGGCCCATGGCAAGAGTCGGCCCGTTTCTGGCCTGTTAACCCGTTGCGCCGTTTCCAGCCCGTCCTATATTCTGGCCCATTAACGACCCGTTATGCATGTGACAGAATTAAGCCTTTGCTGTCCTACAGCCTGTTAACGGCCTATTACCGTGCTGGGCCGATACCAATTACGCCCGATTACGGCCCATGTAGACCCATTTATCCGACGGCCCGAGGCCCACCGATTACAGGCCCATTTATCGACGGCCCGTAGGAGACCCATGGATCCTACGGCCCGTATATGGCCCATGGTAGTTGCGGCCACTAGCAAACCAGGGAAAAAGAAGACTAGGAAATAAATAAGGCCGAAACTAACGCTAGGCTATTAAGGCGATTGCACAGATTACATCCACTCGGCATCAAAGATCGCCACCAGTGCATATATAGGGAACACCCTACACTATAAAAAAATGGCTTGCTGTTTTCTTCAGCCGGTGGCTGCACGTTAAGAATAAATTTTGTATCGCACCAAAACAAATTACAACTATATAACAAAAGGAAGGTTGGCATAAAACTTAACAGTCTAGCAGATAAATGCACCACCAGAAGTTCAGAAGCTCAGTTCATTTGACCTGACTGTTACGTTTCATGCTGTATTGTCCGATGGAGCACCATAACCCTCGCCTTCATTTCCCCTAGGCTCCTGAACAACATAGCAAATGTCTGATAGTCTGGTTTCAAAACCATGCATATCTTGACGACATTGAGCAATGTTTCTCCTTGTTTCACAAAGGGTCTCTGTTAGGGAATGGACTTGTGTCTGGAGCGCAGATACAACATTGCTTTGAGCTTGCATATCTTGATCATGAGGCAGTTTGGACGATATTGCCTTAACAACCAACCCAGTATTACGCAGGAACGTGCTTTTGGCACTGTTAGTGGACAGGTACTGACCCACTGCAGCAAGAGCTGACATTGCGGTTATAGTTGCCTCGCCACCTTCAGAAGGTGGCGGTTCCACCATTTTTTCCATAGCTTGCTGAAAAGTTGAGGTTTTACATTAGTAGTACCAGAACAGAAGATATTAAGGAGGCAGCAAAACCAAACAAAATAGCTTTGGTCTATATACACAACTTATTCTGGTGAACCCATGTAAAATATTAGTTGTATTTTATTGCAAAGTACATAATAAAACCAGGTTCCAAACATATGACCATGTACCATCGCTAATGTATTGTCTATTTCTTCACATTGTATTGAGGGCTAAGGATAAAGAGACGAAGTTTATAATACGGTAATCATAGTATGACATCATTCATATCACAAAACAACTGAGAACAGACAAACAGGCAATTGTAACGTTGTGTGGGCAAGTCCAGCACGGAACTAGATTACGGGTCAAGATCAAAGGAACATCACTCCTCTCTTTTAAACCATGTAAGGTGCAATGATACGCTAAGACAATTGTGTATAAAATTGAAAAGAGTAATAGACATTGGCTGCAAACCATGCAGTTCAAGGCACAAGTCAGAGTAAGTAGTAGTTAAAAGGCATGAGGATTAAGGACTTACAACAGCGGCTTTGACTGGTGTAGTCATGCCCTTCTTCTTGCTGGTGTGACAGTCCTTGAAGATTTCCACAGCATTTGGTTCAGGTACTTTTTGGTCCTTGCGGGCTTTCCTCTGCATTTCGAACAAGTCAATATAGATCTGATAATATGGTACAGCGAAAAGAGTGAAACAGCAGCTAATTACAAGAGCCTCGCAGTGTGCAATATAGCTACGAGATCCTGTCGTCTGTTGGAATTTCACTTTCGTACGGTTGGCCTTGTTCTTTGAACAGTTCACCTACAAGAAGATAGATTTGTGTGGCACATGCGTAAATAGGACTTCAACATGTGATCTGATCACATATATATATAATGTACCTGATACTTCGGATCAGACCAGTGTTTAACAAGGCCCCTCCAGTCTTCATCCGATATATTTTCCACTGGAGATGTTTGGGAAAGTTCACTGTTAGCCTTGCCTTCAAAGTGAGTTTTCCTCAAGTTATACCGATACTGTCGCAGAGCAGACTTGAAAACATGGGTGCAAGCTTGTCTGGTTGCATCATCTTGGCTATCCAACTTGAACCTCATCTGTTGAAAATTATGGGAGTCTCATTATCAGCAACCTAAAAAGTATGGGACAGAGCAAGACGATATTACTAGTTTCCATACATAACCATACTTACAGATAAATGGTCAAGGAAGGTGTTGAACTGGGTTTCGTCTTTGTCATTCCTGTACTGAATCCATGTTGGGAGGATACGTACATGACACCTAACGGCAACCGCTGCCTCTGATACTAACTTGGCTGACTCTGTAGCATCACGTGGCCTTTTTAAACCTGCCTCAAAACGGATCTCCATTCTTCCTCCTCTAGATTTAGTTAACCTATCGAGCATTATCCCTAATGTTTGTTTCCTCTTGCGC
This sequence comes from Triticum aestivum, assembly GCF_018294505.1. NCBI lineage: Eukaryota > Viridiplantae > Streptophyta > Magnoliopsida > Poales > Poaceae > Triticum > Triticum aestivum. The sequence continues at coordinate 302,034,694 of NC_057799.1, forward strand.
CTAGGTGCTAGTCCAACAGCGAACATAGGAAGTGTTAGTGTACATCAAACTGTGAGACTACATATAAAGAAGCATGCAACTGTAACTTGACTCCAGCAACTACCTTCTTGCTGTTCAAGCTCACAAGGTTCATCTGATATTGCCAACTCGTCTTGTGTCAAGAGTGCTTGGGAAGTAGTGTCAGGTGGCAAGGGCCCTTGGGAACGTGCTGCTAGCTCAGTTGACGCACGAGTAAGTCATGCAGCTGGTAGTACTGTGGTAGGTGTTGCAAGAACTAGGGTTGTCTCTGCTTGTTTGATGGCAGCTATTTGTTTCTGTTTGGCTTTTTTGCAACTCGTGTAGCATCGGATGCCGTGTTTGTAGAATTTCCGCTGGACTTTGACCTTCTATTGCACCATCAGTACCAGCAGAATCTGCAGGATTCATCCGCTTCTCATTCCCTGCCATTCTGTGTTTCTTCCTCTTTCTCTGTGCCATGTTAAGTCAAGCCGACAAGAAAAACAAATAACAATTTAGTTCTTCAGAACAAATTGATGCGTGATGCAGATGAACTGAACTTTGATGTTAGACAACCACATGATAGGAGGATGTAATATGTATGAAAAACAGGACGGAAGAGATAACCAGAACTATGATGTGTAAACTAAGAAGAAGACATTTCACCAAATTAGAAGCAATGCAATGGAAGGTAGACACCATATGAAAGATGCTACAAATATCGCTCTGCCAAGTTAACAGTGTCTCATCATAAATGGCGTTTAAACAAATGTGAAGCAGTACAAGAAATAAATCATATGCAAGATGCAAACAACATCACACTACCATGTTAGAGGTCTCTCGTCATTAGTGCCATTGCATATTCAGAGCATTGCATATTCACAGCTTATGATGTGTAAACTAAGGAGAAGGCATTTCAACAAATTAGAAGCAATGAAAGCTAGACACCATATGAAAGATGCAACGAATATCACTCTACCAAGTTAAAACTGTCTCGTCATAAGTGCCATTTCAACAAATTAGTAATACAAGCTAGAAAAGAATGTGAGATGTAACCTATATCACACTCCGAAGTCAAACGTGTCTTATGATAAGTGATTGTTGCAGGTTACACAACAGTAGTAATTTGATGTAAGAACATGGTGTGATAGACAGATATTGTATGTTCTAGAAACAGGAACACGTGTCTTATTCAAGTATAATGTGTAAAGTAAGTAGATGGAATTCAACAAAATTAGAAGCAATACAAGCTAGACATCACACATAACATGGAACCACATATAACAGTGCCAAGTTAGAGGGAGCACCGGTGATGCTGCACTAGGGGAGACGTGCTCATCATAAACACAACTTTGTTGAGTGTCTATGCATGTGTTGTCTTGGAAATCATCTTGGGGGTGTGGAGGAGTAGAAACTGTAGAGGCCCTCCGTTCGGAAGGAGCACCTTTATCCGCTGCCTTGCTAACTTCCTTCCGCTTTATTGATTTTGAATTGTCAAGTAAAACCGACAAGAAAAAGCAATAAAATTCTCTCTTCAGAACTCATTCATGCATGATACTGACAATCACTACTTTGATGTAAGGCAAACACATGATACCAGGATGGAATATGTACGAAAAACAGGACGGCATGGCATGTTCACAACTGTTTGTGTAAACTAAGCAGAAACCATTCCAGCAAATAAGAAGCAATGCAAGCTAGACACCACATGAAAGATGCAACCAATATGACTCTGCCAAGTTAAAAGCGTCCCATCATAAATGAAATTTCAACAAATTAGAAGCAGCGCATGCTATAAATCATATGAAAGATGCAACTAATATCGCACTGCATATACTAAAGGTGTCTCGTCATGTTGATTGATGCGGGATACAAAAAAAATAGTTTTATGTAAGGACATGCTTAATAGACAGATGTACTATGTACTAAATACAGGAAGGCATGTCACATTAACAGGTATAATGTATAAGCTAAGCAGACTAGCACATGCAGTTTAACCAGATTGGAAGAATTACAATCTAGACACCATATGCAACATGCAACCACATATCACGCTGCCAAGTTAGAGCAAGCACCTGCGATGCTAGTGTAGGGGAAATGCTGTAATCAACTACAGAGCTACATTCACTATCTTCATCTAGCATTTCTGTTTCTTGAGAATCATGTCGGGAGGCTGACGCTGCATTCTTTAAATGAGGAGTAGTCCCCTTGCCTGCCTGCCTCATCATAAGTGATTGATGAGGGATACACAAGAACATTATCTTGATGTAAGAACATGGTTAATACACAGATGTACTAGTATGTACCAAAAACAGAAAGGTATGTCATATTCAAAGGTATAATGTGTAAGCTAAGCAGATGCAATTTAACCAAATTGGAAGCAATACAAGCTAGACATCCGGCTGGAGTGGTGAGCATGATCATCTAGGACCTGAGAGCCTGGTGGGAGGCGGGCTGCTTCGCCACCATCGCAGCTTTTTAGTTGGCTTCCAGGTGATGCCTATCTTTGCTGGGCTTGTCACTGGCTCAGCCAGTGCCCTGACTAGCTATTTGTCTTCTGGTGCTCACGGGATGGTGGTTCATGTAAAAAAAATATTTCCTTATCTTACCGACTTCGGCCTTTCGAATACAAGCTAGACACCATATGGAACATGCAACCACATATGACACCGCGAAGTTAAAGCAAGCACCTGGGATGGTGGTTCATTGCGAGCGAGGTCATCAACTCCACAGCTACATTTACCGTCTCCATCTGCTAACACTGCACCCTTTATAGCGCTGTAACGTGTCTTGCCTACCCGCATACGAAGCTGGAGCGACTTCTCTCTTTTCTTTTTGGCTTCTCTCATGGCAGCAGAGTGTGAAATACCCTTGCATAAAAACACAATAGTGAGAGTAAGGGTGAAGTGTGTGCAGAACTAGTGCACTGTAAAAGTAGCAGATAGCAGGTGGCTGAAAAATAAATGACAGGAGACATATGATAGCTCTACAACATTGCGTGGCAAAAAAAATTAGATTCTACTCCGTATGATTTTGTAATATATGAGCACAGGAAATGCAGGTACTCCTCCAGCACACCACCACATGTGGTCATATCTAAGATAACAGTCGACTGGAAATAAATAGGCCAGTCGATTTTTTTAATGAATCGTCTGATCTATAAGGAATGGGTAGATGGCCTTCGTCTACCTCCCGCCAGTCACTGTTGACGATCTTTCTCGAACCGCCAGCGACCACCGGCCCAGACCCCTGCCTCCGCCGCCCCGCCCTCCCATCGACCTCACACCACCGCCGTGCTTGGCAGCGCCCCCAGGCCATCCCTTTAATCCCGACCGACCTCCAGATCGGGCGCCAGTAGCTCTAGGCCGCACACGCCCCTAAGATAAACACCAAGGCGCTGCTTCCCCGGCGTAATAGGCGTACTAGCGCCTGTTACGCCGGGGAATGCTTCCGTTAATTGAAATTCAGGGGGGCGACGGACCTCTAGCTAAGGTGAAATAGTATATGAGGAGAAACCTTGTGCATCGCGAGTTACTAGGAACATCTAGTATCAAGAAGAAGCGGTCAACTAGTGTCTTCTGTGGGATGAATACTGTGCAAGCAGAGACGTAAGATTTGCACGAATAAGGGAAGAGGAGTACCTTTTTCGGTTGGCGGTGTGGTCACCTCCACATGTCGCGCCGATCTTCTTCTTTTTACCGGGGAAACCGATGTTCTAGAGGGTGCAGGCTTGGAAGAACCCATGGCCAAATTGTTGACTGTGTTGCCGTGGCCGTATGTCGGCGGAGGGGAAGCAGATCCGAGGCGGCGAAGGACGGCGTAGCAGGAACAGCTCCGGCGTGGTGGAGGCTGGCAAAGTTGGAGCGGCAGTGGTGAGGCGCAGGACGGCATGGTTGAACTGCCTCGGGTACGGACGGCTCGGCCTCGGCTTCAACTACTAGCTGTGGAGGGCGTTGCGGTGGACGACGACGTCGGGGTATCGGCTCCAGCGTGATGGAGGAGGGCGGCGGTTGATGGGTGGGATGGGGTGGCGGACGGAGGACGTCGGGGTTTCGCGGCTGGTGGAGAGGTAGTTTTGGCGCCCACGGAGTACGAATGGGGAATCGGACGGGTGGGTGGAACCATGTTTCGGTCTGGGACGCGCTTGTTTTTGCCTTTTTTGAACAGAAGATGGGACGCGCTTGTTTGAAATTTGGGGAAAGTACAAACTTTGCCCCCCTCTTCACTTAAAAAAAGACACATCCCTGACATTTTGGGCCGAACGAATTTTTTTTCTGTCATACATATGACACTTCTATGACGATAATTGTGACAAAACCCGGTATCATCATAGATGTGGTGGGCTCCTACTTCTATGACAAAAAATCATGACAGAAAATGGGCTTTTCATCCTGGGCGGCCGGAGACGCAGCTGCATGACATTCTTTGGGCCGTCCATGACGGAAAAAACCGTGGTAGAAGCGAGGGGGAGGAAATTTTTGGGGAGTTCCCGGTTACGGTGGGAGGTCGGGGGCCGAGCGATGCGCGTTTCTCTCGTACACGTACGTGCGTGTGTGCGAGGCGTTGGCTCTAACTGAACCCGAGCGAGGCGTTGGGCTCTAACTGAACCCGAGCGATTGCACTGCAGGCTACGCGTTACTGAACCCGAGCGATCGATCGATGGCTGTTAACTGAATCCGATCGAGCGATTCCTTCGCTACTTCTGCTAACTGAAGCCGATCGATTGGATGAACAGTGAGCGTTGTGGGGGGGGGGGGGGTTGGATGAACAGTGAGCGGTGGCGTTGCCTCTGGATGAACAGGACCCCGTGGTGTGGAGGGCTGGATGAACAGTAGACGGTGGAGGGGTGCCCGTGGAGGGGTGGTTGAACAGGACCCCGTGGTGTGGAGGGCTGGATGAACAGTAGACGGTGGAGGGGTGCCCGTGGAGGGGTGGTTGAACAGTAGCCGGTGGAGTAGCGTGCGGTGGAGGCTGGATGAACAGGAGCCCGTGGATGCTGGAGGAGGTCGACGGTAGCCTGTGGAGGCTGGAGGAGGTCGACGGTGGAGATGAACAGTATCCCGTGGAGTCCCGTTTTGCGGTACGCCACACCCCTCCCGATGAACAGGACCCCCGTTTCGACCGTAGCGCTCCAACACAAGTCTGTTTCCTCCGTTTTGCGGTACGCCACACCCTTCCTGATCAACAGGACCCCCGTGTCGACCGTAGGAGGTCCGTTTCCTCCGTTTTGCGGTACGCCAGACCCCTCCCGACGAACAGGATCCCGTTTTGAACGTGGCCGGTCGAACACAAGGCCGTTTCCTCCGTTTTGCGGTACGCCAGGCCTCGTTTCCATCGCATGTTCCGTCCAAGCCCTCCCGATGAACACGACCACGCATTCTGTTCCGACCCAGCCGGTTGGCTCCCACGCGTTCTGTTGCCTCCCAATGAACACGACGCATTCCATTGCCTCCCCATGAACACGACGCATTCCGTTGCCTCCCCATGAACACGACGACGACGCTATTTCTCCGTTCCAACCCAGCCATGTACACGAGCCTTGGCCATACGTATGCGCGAGTAGGCGTTCGAGACCCTGCTCGTATGCACGTACGTGGCCGTATTTTTTTTCTTGCACCCTGGCCGCTGTACGTACGTGTACATGCTACGTGCGCGCCTCTACTACGACAGGTACGCGCCTCTACTACGACACGTGCGCGCCTCTACATTGACCAGTATATATGTACGTACACGTTCGCGACCAGAATGACAACGCTACTTACGCTTCGACCAGGTGGGTCCCGACTGTCAGGCACTTCCTTGCCTGCGAAGATGTAGCTGGTGGGTCCCAGCAGTCAGGGGGGTGAATCGTTTTGTTTTTTTTCGGACGCACTTCCTTGCGTGCGAAGGTGTAGCTGCTGGGTCCCAGCAGTCAGGGGGGAATCGTTTTATTTTTTTTGCCCGGACGCACTTCCTTGCGTGCGAAGATGTAGCTGGTGGGTCCCAGCAGTCAGGGGGACGAATCATTTTTTTCGGACGCACTTCCTTACGTGCGAAGATGTAGCTGGTGGGTCCCAGTAGTCAGGGGGGTGAATCGTTTTTTTCGGACGCACTTCCTTGCGTGCGAAGATGTAGCTGGTGGGTACCAGCAGTCAGGGGGAAACGTTTTTTTCACGAAATACGGTGGCCCGTCTAGTGGTACCCTGCTGTCAGGTGGAGGAATAATTATTTTGCGCGTAATAAGGAGGCACTTCCTTGCTGCGGCCGTGGACCCAGCTGTCAGCCTCTCCACGTACAGTCCACGTCCGATGGAAGCCATTCCTTGACCACGTTGACCACGCCGCGTCGAGAGCACCAGGGCGGTGGACGACGGCGAGGCCTAGGAAGGGGACGACGCGGAGCCGGGGAAGACGCGACAGTGGATGCCCACGTGTAGAGGAGTGTGAGGGTTCACTCGTTCGGCTGTGGTGTGAGGCTGCCGTCGCCGAAGAATAACAGGGGGTGTGGGTGCGTAGAGGGATGGCCTGGCCAGCGGTGGGAGTAGTAGGGGGCGGTGAGGCCTCCGCGGCATCATAGCCGGCAGGAGTAGGCGGCACGACTGGCGCTGCTTTGGGCGGCTGGAGCAAGAAGACCAGAGGTTGAAGAAGCACTACGGCCGTTGGATGGACATAGTACGGTCACTGGAGCTAGAATCATTCATATATTGACTAAAGTTGACAAAGGCCTCCGTCCCAGTCAACTTAGTAGGCCCACAAGTCAGCCTCCCACCAAGGTGGGTCCCAGCTAGCAGGGAGTATTCATTTTTTTGTGCATAATAAGGAGGCACTTCCGGTGGGTCCGAGCTGACAGCGGGGGAAACGTTTTTTCGCGAAATACGGTGGCCCGTCCTGTGGGTCCCAGCAGTCAGGGGGAAACATTTTTTTCGCGAAATACTGGTGGCCCGTCCGGTGGGTTCCTGCTGTCAGGTGGAGGAATAATTATTTTCCGCATAATAAGGAGGCACTTCCTTGCGACTGCTGTGGACCCAGCTGTCAGCCTCTCCACGTACAGTACTCTTCCGATGGAAGTCGGTCGTTGACCACATTGACCACGCCATGCCGAGAGCACCACGGCGGTGGACGACAGCGAGGCTTAGGAAGGGGACGACGCGGAGCCGGGGAAGACGCGGCAGTGGAAGCCCGCGCGAAGAGGAGTACGAGGGTTCACCGGTTCGGCTGCCGTCGCCGCAGAATGACAGGGGGTGTGGGTGAGTAGAGGGATGCCCTGGCCAGCGGTGGGAGTAGTAGGGGGCGTTGAGGCCTACGCGGCAGCATAGCCGGCCACGAGAGGTGGGAGTAGGCGGTCCCGCCGGCGCTGCTTTGGCGGCTGGAGCAAGAAGATCAGAGATTGAAGAAACACGACGGTCGTTGGATTGACATCCAACGGTTACATCTGCTAGAATCGTTTGTTGTCGTATATAATAACTAAAAAAATCTTGCATACGCGTCAACTAAACAGGCCCACAAGTCAGACCACTCCCTCTTTTTTTTAATAATTTATATATATTTCATGGCAACTTCTTATGCAATTTATTCCAGTCATTTTTTTGGTTGGCCAGGGACAATTTCACATATTTCTGTGGGTTCCAAACTATTTTTAATACCGAAATGTCGAGCCAGATTTAAAGTACTTTGAAGATATATTTAAATTAGGTTAATGCCCAGTGAAATAGGAATCTAAAAATGTGAAAAATTCAGAAATTATAAAGTAATTGCCAATTTGTCATCAGTTTTTATATTTACAACCCATTTCATATTACTTTCAAGATTTGCAGGCGTCTTGAAAGAGTTGCAGCCCATCAGGGCGTAGAAAAGTAAGTATGACTGGATTGGGTATTCTTCAGAAAAAATAAACTGGGCTCATTTTCACAAAGAAAAAATAGCTGGGCTCGTCACATGGTGAACACAAAATATAAGCCTGGGCTAGACGGGCCACAGCCCAGTTCAAACCCTGCTCCGTCTCAACAATACCAAACAAAAAATAATACTGCTCGAGTAGCTATGCCCCAGGTGTCAGCCGATCTTGTGCTGTTCTCTTGTCTATTGACTATATACGCTCACAATGTCGTGGGTCCCAGATGTCAGGAAAACACTAGGAGGAAGCATTTTATTTTTCCATACGCTGACGTGGTGGGCCCCTACTGTCATCCTCTCCACGTACTTCTGCCGATTCCTGTTGTTTGTTGGCCATGTTGACAACGCGAGAGGGCGGCGCCGCGGCAAGCGCACCAAAGCGCGCGGAGGACGTCGGCGTTAACGATTTAGGAGACGGTGGGGCGGCGATGCATGCGCTGAGGTGCAGCCAGCCGTGGGAGGCGGAAGCAGGCGGCCCCGCCGGCGCTGGTTTGGTTTTCGCGGCTGGAGGATGACAGGACTGAAGAAACACGACAGACTGTAAAAGCAGCAGGAGTACTTAACAACCTTAACTGAAACCAGCAGGGGCACTTAACAACCAAAGCTGAAAGCAGTATGAGTACTTATACAGGTTCAACCGTACAAAGCACGCCTCGAACTGTGCTACTTTGCCTACAGTTAACCAAGGGTGAGGCCGCCAAGCCCCAGGACAAGGCCCAGGCGCCACCCCGCGCATCCACAACCTTCTGAAAGCGGCTTCATCTCGCAATGTGGTGAATAAACAGGATATTCGCTTTAGAGCCATGGAAAAGCATGAACATAATCTTCTGTCCTATTCTCCAAGATGGACGGGCCTTCATTATTTGAGACCACCCATGAATAAGTATCTTTTCACCTCCAAGGGGAATTGAGTCGACATAAACATCATGTTGTGACCAAGCGCAAGTCTGACCCGACCATGGTCAGGCATCTGTATAGGAACAATAAAACTTGGCAGTTCCTGTTTCAAGAAGATCACAGCTGTAAAACTATGTATAAGCAATAGTTTATGAACAACATATATAACAGAAAACATCTCGTACCATAAGTTTCTCGACACAGTTGGACCTGTTCAACGAGTGCAGCAGTGGCACACATATCCCACGTGGCCTTCCACCATTGAAACGCCCCACAAGGACCTCAAGACGATCAATAAAGTGTAGGAACTTGTGGATGTCGATCCAGTCAACTTCAGTGCCATTAGTAACAGCCGAGTTATTATAGAGTAACAAACGAGCAGCCTGCTTAACTCTGAAAAAACCTACACGTGCCACCAATTATAAGAAAATATTAGTTAGAAGTAGCATCTTCGTGAGAGATTCGTTGCTACTTCTAAAGTTAAATTGTGATTAGTTAGATAGAATAGGTGGATTAAGAAGTAATCGAGGCAACAAGCAAGAACCAGATACAAAACTAACATGGATGAACAATTGGAACGACGTCGGGGTGGAAGATCGCAGTGAAGATGAGACCAGGTTCTGCTATTTCCATCAACATTCGTGCGCCAACTTTCAGTCCGTAACACTTGAGAAAGTTTATCCAAGTTCAGCCATAAAAAAAGCAGTGATCTTCTTGGTTCATGAACCCAACCCGGAACTTATATCCATGGCTTGTCTTCACTGTGACCATTAAACTAGTGTATTCAGTTATGGCAAGGCCGAGCATCTTGAGTACATGTGTTCTGGCAGAGCAAATAATACACTGCAGGAAAAATAATATGAGAACACAGCATGTTCAAAAAAACCCCACCCTCCCGGATAGAAAAGAGGATTCTAGGAACATACTGTGCGCGTTTCAAAATGCCGTGTTAGGATGAGAAGGAACAAGTGTGGCGTCTCGCCGAGGGCGCAGAAACCTGTAGGGTACTCGCACTTTGGGCACTACAAATGAAACACACTAGATTCAGTAGGAAGAAAAATGCATGAACGGTGGCGGCTGCCATCCTAGGATTACCTGCGACCAAGGGACTTGGATTTATCGGGGATGGATGAAGAATTCGTACCTGGTTCTCCATGAGAAAACCCTACACAATCGCCGAGAGGGGGTTTTCTCTGAACAAGCAGACGAGGGAGAAGGGGATTCAGGCCCAGTGAAATATTGTCGCTTCGTCCGTCCAGCTTACTGCTAAAGCTGGAAAGGGGGATTGTGATTTGACGGCTCATTGGGCATTACTACGGCGCTACGACCGGGGTGTGTCTACCGTGAAGTTGTGCGCTCTAATTTGTGCATATGGCACGTGGACCCCGTTGTCGGTTGCCCCACATATCAGCGAAAGGAAGTAGAAAGACAGGAGTAACTAGTTACACATAAATATATTTTTTGACAGAGAGATACTCCCTCTGTAAAGAAATATACAAATCTTTTATATCACGGGCTCACTTTGCCGAGAAATATACCCCCTCTGCAACGCACGGGCATTATGGGGGTTCAGCTTTTTTATGGGGGTTCAGCTGAGAATATAATACTTTGATAGGCTCACGGTTCTGGACTTTGGGCCGCAGGCTGACCCTGCATGTTTGGGGGCCCATGTGTTCTACCTCAACGCTTTTCATATTGCAAGCGATCGGTACGGCGCTGGTTTTAGATGCTGTCGCAAGGCGAATACACAAAATTGAATAAAGCACGGCAGCTGTTGGAATGAAATCGAACGACAGTTCCTAACCAGCAATCAGAGTTGCAATTCTATCAACGATATACCATGTGATAAATAATACTGTCGTACTACGTATACACACAGGACACTTGTTTCACCATGCCAGATTATTACATCAAAATCTCTCGGAGGATAGATCAGTTCGGCAGTTGCATGCTGCTATTGAAGAATTTCAAAGTTGATTTGGACCAGCTCTCCTTGCCGAGAAAGTTCGATTTTGACATCATCCCCTACCGCAAGATATGATTTATATTTGAACCTTGACCATCCTTTAGCATCAATCATCATGCGACCATCCTTTGTACTTACGGTATATTGAGCAGGTTCATTCACACCAAGGCTGCGCATGGTAAGAGAAACATGGTCGCGGTCGCCCGGATTGTTGAACGAATCCCTCGTTGCTCTAGGAATTCTCTGTTTGCAAACAAGAAGACATACCTAAACAGTTAGGTCAACACAGTGAATCATGTGAAACAACATGGAAAGAAAAAAGAATGAAGCGCTTGGGCGACCAATGCTTACCAAGAAGGTGGACATGTCGGTTTTTGTAAGGACTTTCGTATATGAAGTGCGAACTGTAGCCTAGTCTGTTGCCGGTGCAACTGCACGGGCTGGAGCAGATGCAAGTGCAAGTGGTGGTGCAGGTGCCGAAGCCGCTGCTGCTGCCGGAGATGGTGCTCCTTTTAGAGCTGGTGCCGGTGTCGGAGTAGGTGCCGGTGTCGATGCCTGATCCTCCGGTAGATCAGACTGATCCGCTGACGCGGTCAGTGCCCAATCCTCAGCTGGATCAGCCTGAGCTGCTGCCGCTGTCAGTGCTAGAGCAACTGCCAGTGCTCGATCTGTGCGAGACAGCGGCGATCGTGTCTGGTCTTCTATGATCAGCTTTCTAACTTGACTAGGATCCATGACCGTGATCCAGTTTTTTTCTTCATTTCTTTTAAACGCGAGAAGGACTAATTGTGGCGCTTTTGTTAAACCAAACCGCAGTTCATCATAGGGATTCAGCTTGTACTCAGACAACAGACTGGTCCAATTTTTTCCAGTAATATAAGTGATGGACAGTGCCTTCGTTACTGACATGACATAAGAAGTGAAACCTGCAAAAATAGCCATCGTAGAGCAAACCAAACGGTTTATTCTGTGATGAATGTCACATGGCAAAACCTGCATCGTAAAATTGCAGGAAAAGAAAGAAAACATGACATTAAATCAATAAGATTTAGACAGTAAATCAATAAGATTTACTTGATGTGACACGAGTGAATCCTTACCAGGAAATCACTATGTCGAAGTACTAAATAGAAGATTGATCGTCCAACTACGCGTGGCATGCAGGGGCCCCGCCTACTCCCACAAGCAGGCAGTCCAAAGGTCGTGACAAATCGTATGGACCGAACATCCATGGGACTGGAATCCTGGTGGGTGCGATAAACCCTGCAATGCATATAGATATTGGAGTGTAACCATAATTGATAAACCGTCCTCACAAAAAATATGATCTGGATACTTCAAAATATACAGACTGAATTGAGTGGACAGATATTAACATAGACATTAACATAGACCGTTCACACACCAAAAGCGGCAGTACTAATAAACAATACAGGGTTCACAAACACAAATCAAGTACTGAACAATAGTACTTACTACAGACAAGCAAAGTTGCACTAACTAAACTCTGCAGACTATTTCTTGCCACCGACCTACAGGATGAACCCCGTATAATTGACTAGGCCATGGACTTCGTGTGAGATGTCTACATGCACCATCACCATCTTGTCAACCTTGGAGAACCTAACAGAGTGGTCTTTCCACTCATAAACATGATGATGAAGACAGGCCGCATTAGATTTGTTGGGAAGCTTTACAAGAACCACACCCTTCGTAATCGAAGGCACAGCCAGGAAATTGTTGTGGTCAAGTACAGCCTCGAGAACACGCCTGACAACAATGCAACAGGAAAACACTAGTTCAGGACACGTGGCGACATGGACACAACAGCTGGATAGTTCGGCAGTAGAACTCATCATCAGGTCTTCCAGTTCACACGGCATGACTTTGAGAACTTCATCTCCACCACGGACCTGGTTCTAATTCAAACAGAAACCATATTTTATTACTACCTCCGTTCAGAAATATAAGATGATTTTCGATATTATACTCCATATATGACTACATATACGCACAGAAATGAGTGAACAAAGACACTAGAACATGTCTTCAAAGGCATGAGAGCAGAGGGATTACATGCAATATCCATAACACAAGTTACTGAGGCAAATATACCCTCTTAAAAGGTAGCATTGATGTTCATAAAGTACTCCCTCCATCCCAAAATTCTTGTCTTAGATTTGTCTAGATACGGATGTATCAAGTCACATTTTAGTATTAGATACATCCGTATCTAGACAAATCTAAGACAAGAAATTTGGGACAGAAGGAGTAGTTGAAAGTAATCTATAAGAAATCAGTGTCAACCTCTCGCATGTTTTGGTCAAAAGAGGAATTTAGAACCGTCATTTGGCACACTAAAATCACATGCAAGATCACCCAGAAAGTTGTACTACCAGTACTAGTACTGCGTGTTAGATGAAAAAACACGATCAAGATCGAGAAAAAGATCGTCAACAAGAGACATTACCTGGACTTGCTTAATGAGGGATCCCGGAGAGGGGGGCTTGGACAGGGCGATGGCTTTGAGCTTGTCTGCGGTAGTCTCGGCGGGGTGCTTGCGCTTCTTCGTACCATGAGCCTCGACGGTTTTGGCCAGAGCCATAGACATCACGTCGGCCGGTGCTCCGGCGTCCATCCAAGAGAGGAAGCTGAGAGAGAAGAGTGAAAGGAGGAACGAGATGAGGGAGAAGCGAAGCGAGTGGGGGTTTTCTTCAAGAGAGGAAGCTGAGAGAGAAGAGTGAAATGATGGTTGCTTCGTCCGTCCAACTTACTGCTGGAAAGGAGGGGGTTTTGTGATTTGACGGCTCATTGGGCATTACTGCGGCGGTTCGATCGGGGTAGTCTACCGTCACTCTACTACGGAGTAATTTAGTGCATGGCTGGTGGACCCAGGTGTTGGCTGTCCCACACGTCGGCGAAAGTGAGTAATTTAGTGCATGGCTGGAGGAGGATCCGCACGGTAGAGCGTGTCCACTGTTTTTCTGAAGAAAAAAATGATTACAGCAAGCGTTTCCACTCTTACGACGGAGGAGTGCGAAACACGGCAGCCACTTGAACATACACAGTGCTCCTACTACTAGGCATGTGCAGTGGTTCATACGTCAGTACTACACAATCTTGTTGCTAGTGTAGTAAGATATGACGATAACAAATGATGTTGTGCGCATGTCAACTACTCCTATATGTAACATAGTACCGCTTTTTCGACTGTCCGGTCGAGAATGAACGGTGAGATCAATGTTAACAGAACTAGGTCTACAACGCATGGAGAGTACGGTGCTACAGTACTCCACGAAACATGAACCATATGAAGCACGAATAGTGTTAGGCAGGGTGTATGAAGGGTGCACGGGATGGGAGCAAAAGTTCCCTTCTCGACCCACTTTTGGGTGTTTGGCAGAGTGCATGAAGGGTGCATGAGTCCACACTAGTAGGTTGACAAAAATACACGAAGAGGAAACAACTATATTGAGATGAGAATGCAACCAAACACACCCACACGCTTTGTGCTACAGTGACTGATCTGCACCGTCTGAGTTTGATCCAACGGTCATGTTGCGCCGAGACATGGACATGCCCATGCAGAGGGCGCCTAAACACCACCGAAGTCCCTCTGCTTCTCGAGGCGCACGACGTTGGTGATGCAGGGTGCAACCGCCCGCAGAGCCCGCTCCCGGTCGACGGGAGCCAGCTCGTCAAAGACGGCGTCCAATGGCACGAATGGATTCCGGTGACGGAGCCCTGAAAGGATTCGCCCGGCAACGGCGACGGCAGCCCGCAACCCCTCCTTGTCCAGCTCAGCCCCCACCATCGCGCGGAGATGGCTCAGCTCCTCGGAGATATAGGTGAAGAAGGAGACCAGGTCAGGAAGCCGCAGCTCGTTGAAGTCGACCGGGTGGTCGAACGGGTTTAGCCCGACGGCCGGCATCGTCGCGCTGGCACGACGGTAGGCATCGCGCAGCCGCAACACGTGCGTGGCAACTTGGTTCACCAAGTGGCTGAGGCGATCCTGGACCTCGTCACGATCGGCCCGCTCGCGCTCCAGCCGGCTCCCCTGACGGCCTATCGTATCTCCCGCTTTCTGCAGCAACGCCGCCGACGCCTCGAGCATCTTTGTGGTGGACGCCTGCCGCTTTTGAAGCTCCGTGAACTCCCGCACATAACGGAGGAGCATGGCACTCCTCTCCTCCTTGAGCTCACGGAGCTCCACGTCCTTGGCCCTGAGCTCCGCATCCTTGGCATGGAGCTCCTGTGTCAGGCGCCTCACCTCGGACTCCGTGATCTGCTGCGCCGCCATGGCACCAGGTAGAAGCAATGGGGAGAGGAAGCAAAGGGGGCGAAACGGCTGAAAGGCAATGCAATCTACGGGAAGGCGGAGGGAGCGGGGAATCTTTTGGTTTTCACCACGGTAAAACACCAGTCGACGACTTCTCACATCAGGGAGCAGTGGGTTTTTACAGGCGGAGTCATCGTGACTAATTGCTGCCGCGCCTGCTCCCGTCAATCAAAAAATTAAAAATCCTGCCGCGCCTGCTCCCGTCAATCAAAAAATTAAAAATCCTGCCGCACCCAAACACCAGAGCAACGCCGCGGTGGATATTTAAATTTACCTGCCGGCAAGTAGATAAAAAAAGGGGTGAAAAAACAAATGTGGCGGCGGCCTAGCTAATCGGTCGAACTAGCCCAACTAGCTAGCCACCGTGCTTCACTGATGTACTCGGCGGGAAAGGTGGTCTTTCGTGATTTGACGACTCATTTACTTGCTTCGGCGCTACGACCGAGGAGGACCCAGAAAACGCGCGGTAGGGCGTCCCACGTCAGGAAGAATATATGCGTGCACCACCCGGGAGGACCCCGAAACCGCGCGGTAGGGTGTGCCACGTCTCGGCACGGAGGAAAAATGTGCGTGTAAAAATATACTGTATCAGACGTAGTACCTATGGTTCGACCTCGGGACCCAGCCAGTCGGTCGAAAACACCCCACTAGCCACACAGCTTCATCATGCAAACGTGGCACGGAGGATAGATGTGGTTAGCTCCGTCTCGACCAGCCACAACGTCTCTTGTTCTAGGCGATTCTTCTATTTTCCAAGCTTTTTTTAGTTGTAATAACACCACGGCAAGCTAGCGCCGCTCTTCGTGTGTGCCCGTGCAAAGGTTAGACGATGGAGAGAAGAGAGATTGAGATCGCAGACCTGGGACCCACCAGTAAGTGAGACAACGGTCATGCACGTGTTGACGAGGCACTCCCTCTACTCTACTCAACGCAAGTACTGTATAAAATCAAGTTATGGGACAAAGCCAACAACCGTTCGTTTTTTCAGGCTATCGACTTACGCTTTGTAGTCCAGGTTGCCAGTTCGAATCTCGTCTTTCAGATTTGTTAGTTTTAGGTCCAAATTTGATTAATGACAAGTGGGACCCCCGTGTGTTGTTCCGATATTTCAGTGTAGGATGGTTTTTTTGAACAAACACTTTGCGCGGTTAGACAAGTAACGGCACGAGTTACACGTATTTTGCAAGTTTACGAACAAAAATGACAGCGGCATAGAATATCACATCCACCCCGCAGCTTAGATACTATGGTGATACGAGTTTTTACACCGTTGGAAGTGAGATCCAATGGCTTGGGAGTAGTCTTTGTAATTATGCGCAATTTCCAAACTCTCCAAAGGTTTTTTTTGCAAATAAAACATTCAGGCCTCGTGTGTGCCGCTGCATCTTCGATCCAACGGCTCCCCGGTGCTCATATTAGGTGCTCCCCGTAGCTTAATTACCCGCTACGGTGATATGAGCATCTAGGTCGTATGATCAGTGATCAGATGGCACATGCGTAGTACTTGTACTTTCTGCGCATTTCCCAAACTCTATCAGCCGTATATTGCAAAAACATTCAAACCTCCTACTGTGGGCCGTTAGATCTCAGTGAACTCGTATCACCATAGAATCTACGGTGCGGGAGCACCTCATACTCTCCCGTGCGAGAAAACATAAGGTGCTATCGCAGCTTGGATGCTACGGTGATACGAGCTTGGAGGTCGTTTGATCTGAGATCCAATGGCATCTGAGCAGTCTTTGTGCTTGTAAGCAGTGGCCGAACTCTTTTGGGGCTTTTCTGCAAAAAACCATTCGAACCACCGAGGAGGTGTTGGGTCACAAATCCAACGCCTCCGAAGAGCTTGTATCACCAAAGCATCTAAGGTGTGGTAGCACATGATATTCTTACATACAGGAGAATATGATGTCCTCCTTCATCTTAGATGCTACGGTGATACGAGCTTCGAGGTCGTTGGATATGGGATCAAAGGGCATCTAAGTAGTTTTTGTACAAATTGTGTGCAATTCTCAAACTCATCAAGGTTTCCTGCAAAAATATTAAGACACATCATGTGAGCTGCTATATCTCAGATCTACAAGCTCCAAGCAACTCGTATCGGCATATAGCATCTAAGGTATGGGGGCACATGATATTCTCCCGGGGAGGAGGGGTGGGGGTGCACAACCAATCGGTGGTTGGGAGGGTGGGGACAAATATAATCTAAACAACCCTAAACAGAGCTCCACAATTTTATCTAAGGTCGAGGGGTTGACCCCCGACAATCATAGCTCCGCCTAAACACAACATTTGCATGTACTGTAGTACTAGACTTAATATTCATGTTTCAGTTTCATGTTCATTTTAAATATTGAACTGAGGACCATGGATGTCTTACATTTTACTCCCTTCGTTCCTAAATATTAGTCTTTTTAGAGGCTTCAAATGGACTGGCACATACGGATGTATATAGACATATTTTAGAGTCTAGATTCACTCATTTTGCTCCGTATGTAGTCACTTGTTGAACTCTCTAAAAGACTAATATTTAGGAATAGAAGGAGTATTTTTGAATTCGTGTCATACATGCATGGTTTGGAAAAATAGATGCACTATACTTATTGGATTGTTGTTGTGTTCGTGCGTGTGTGTCTCTGTGTGTGTGTGTGTGGTCATATGCTTGATACATACAAAGTTTTCTCACCTCCATATTGTTCATCTTTTAAATTTGAATTTGCATTGGAAAACTTACTAGGGATACCATGAAATGTGAAATCCACGTTGAGATCACTATATCACAAACTCACTCTAATTCAACAACTCGTCATAAATCAATTACCACGTTGAGATTAGTATTTGCAAGGAAAATACGGGTATTGTAATACACATAGATTCGTTCGGCAATTTAAAAGGTTCCTTTCGTATTCTCGAATGGTAGGACCCAACGGCGTACCAGCCAGACCTTGGCTCGTGTTGATCCTAAAAAAACCGGGCTCGTGTCCTTCGGTGGCGTGCGTGGTACGCACATTAGGCAACCCCAACCAGTCGAGCCTCAGCGTTTCAAGTCGAAATATCTGGCGGCCAGAATTCCAGCCCTAGGAAATTCCCCTCATGTCCCCGGTCCATAATGACTACCGATGAACAACGGAGGGATGCTTTAGTAACTAGACAACGTTACCTACCGTGCCGAGCACGGTTCAATTCCCTCGGTCGCCGCTCGTCAAGGTCACCCGTCAACTGCATTGCCTAGTACTACTACTACTACACCAGGATGAGCACAGAATTGAGCCCGTTTGTTCGTGCCTAGTACTTGAGTTAATATATCAGGCAATGCACTGGTACGGAGGGATTATCCTTTTACTCTGCATATATATAACTTGTCTGAAGTCTAACTAAGCAAAATGTTTGACCAAATCCTTTCTTAAGAAATACAACAGGACAGATGTACGGCTTGAAAATTTATTGCATGATGCAGGTTATGATATTGTTTCGAATCCTGGATCTTAAATTTCAGAAAATCCAAAAGTGAGCATAAATTCTTGAAACTAAGCATGGTCACGTGATATGCCACAAATATTACTTCGTAAGTTTTTTCTTCAATTTGAGACAAGCTGCTTATGACAAGTTGCACAAATGAAGAGCCAAGGTATTTTGGAACAAAGACCTATCACGTTAAGGCGAACGCTTTCACTATTGAAAACGTGGGCGTTTACGTGCCGCCACGAGTCCCCGCTTCGCATCGGCAGGTGCCGTCCGAGCAAGCGTGTCAGTCGATGGGAGGCGTGCGAGCAGACCGCTGCGCCGGCTGTCAGGGAGGCGTGCGAGCAGACCGCTGTGCAGGCTCACCAGGAGGCGAGCCCTTTGACCAGGCTCCGCCGCCCACCGTCGTCCCAAGTGCTCCCACTTTTAATGTCGCCGGCGCCGCAGTTTAAAATCAACCCCGCACTACCCGGTATCGCTACAATCCTCTCTCTTCCTCTCCGATTCTCCTGTCGTCTACCTCCAACTAGCCTGACCTAAACGTACGCCATGCCGCATCACGATGGTCTGCCCTTAGTGTTCCAGTTTCCTGAGGAAGACACCCGGCCGGAGTCTCAAGAACATAAGGCGCTTTGGGACGATCTTGAACTGGCCTTGCGGGAAGACGCCGCGCCTGTCCCCGCTCCCGTTCCGGCTCCCGTCGCCCCGACTGCGCCAGCGCCCATCCCCGTGGCATTGATGGGCTGGGAGCCGCACATTGTCGCCGAGCTTGATCCCACGGGGTTCCACGAGGTCCCCGCCGACTTTCACGCGCCCGTGCACCTGCCAGCGGATGCGCCTGCGCGTGCACTAATGCGCACGCCCATGCCGGTGCCCGTGCACCTGCCACCGCATGCGCCTGTGCGTGCACTTACGTGCGCGCCCGTGCCGGTGCCCGTGCACACGAATGTCTCCGCCGCGCCGTTGACAGCGCCTGTCCCCGCGCGGGTGCTAGTGCCCCCCTCAGCGGCATGGATGGCCGCCGTCGACCGCTTCCTTGCACCAACGCCAGTCGCCTCCTCCCGCCAGTTGACTCGCTCCGAATTCCAGAACATTTTGGCCTTCCTTGAAGTTAGGCCAACGTCCAGGAGTACGCCAACAACGGTGCAAGACGCCGCCGTCGCCGTCGGTCAGTGGCCCGACGACACATAGAGCACGGCAGAGGAGCCGCTTCCCGCCGCGAGACGCCGCCGCCGCCGCGTAATCTAAATTTGCCATGAAAAACGTTCGGATTGCCATGCTTAAAATCCAAACGTTTATCATTTCTGTTTATTTTATATTGATCATCGTATAATTTAATGTCGGAGTCAGACTGAACGAAATGTATGGTTTGATCGATTGAATTTTCTGCTAGAGCCGTATCAAATTAAATATAAAACGTCATCCAGCCACATGTATTCCTTGTCATCCAATGACCTAGACTGCTTCAATGTCGAGCGCTCAACACGTTTAGCGTGCAGTTAATTTCATGCCAAAAATAGTGCTAATCACATGACAACACGCAAATAATATCCTAGTAGTTAATATCCGCATGCACTTAATATACTTCCAAATTAACGTGCATTGCACGTACACACTGACTAGTGCTACTAGTACGTGAAACTGGTGCCGTGACTTGTGAACGCGTCTAGATATGGTCAACGGCAACATCGCCCGCGAGTTCTTCCTGTTTGCCTGTGCGTCTAAACGCGGAAGGGGAGGAGAGAGAGAGAGAGAGAGAGAGCACACATGGAACCCACCAGTAAGTGAAGGCGAATAGTACTAAAAATAATATTACATGTTATCCATTAATTAGGCTGTGGTAATATGAAAACATTATGTGAACAAAGGGGGTACAACAAACATTGCTATTCTACGTATGTTGCCTATTGACGTGCGGCTTGAAGGCCCGGTCGCATGTTCGATCCTCGTCCTTTATTTTTTAATTTGTATATGGGTCCAAATTTGTTTCATGACATGTGGGCCCCTCGGTGTGTAGTTTTTAGCACTTTAATTTGTGGGTCGAAATTTGTTCCATTCCAAGTGGACTATCGGTGTTTAGTTTTGTAGCTTATTTATAATAATTAAAGAGAACAACATAGTTTTTTCAATAATACCATGGTGCGATGTTGAAGGCGAGAAAGGACATGCGAGAGAGCGATGACCGAGCCAGAGGGAAATCAACTAGGGGAGTTGCGTGGGTTGCAACGGTGTTTGGAGTAGTTGTGGGCCGAATGCTACGAAAATATAATCTAAACCGACCGGAATAAATGCCTACACAAATTAATCCAAGGTTGGAGTGCCCCTCGCAATGTAAATAGCTCCGGCTTTGCGAGGGATGGGGAGGTATTAGCTTCAACGCGTGGAAGATACGGTGTGAGAAAGCCAGGTCAATCGAGAGACATATAGATAAAGAGACAAAGTGAGTGTGGTCCGACATTCATTGAACAAATATATATGCTCTGGAGAGATATTGTCTGATTGAGCTTTTTGGCAAGGGTGAGGGCTGTAAGATAGTGCTTGAGAGATGATCCAGTCACAGACGTGTAGATATATTTTGTGCGTGGGAGCAAGCAAGGTCAACCGATCACATAGGGTCGTCGTGCGATCGAAAGAGTGAGACGGGTTGGAGAGAGTGACCTAGATAGACGATGTGCGTGAGAGAGTATACAATGTGAATAGGTCGAATTGGGCTCAAACATGGTGATATATCGTTTTTGTCCGAGAAAGAGCGAGGTCAACCGAGACATACGGAGAGAGAGAGATAGAGAGAGAGAGAGACAGATTGAGTGAGCGTGGCCCACCATGAGGTCGAAAGAGTGGCGGCGGCTTGGATGGACTGACCTAGATAGACAATCTGCGTCAGCGAGTATAGAGTGTGTCGATCGAGGCCCGAACAGGGAGATATATCATTTGTGTGTGAAAGAAAACGAGGTTAAACGAGACTCAGATGAAGAGAGCGAGATTGAGCGAGTGTGGCCCGCCGTGCGGAAGAAAGAGTGAGACAGTCTCGAGGGAGTGACCTAGATATACAACGTGCGTGCGTGCGCACGAGAGGTTGGGGGTCTAGATAGGCAATGCATGTATTTAGCGCGAGAGGGTGAGAGGGAGAGGGGAGAGAGAGAGCTCGGCATGGGGTGCAATGGCGGGTGTGTGAGGTAAATACATTTGGTAACAGAGTGGGAAAAGGGGTTGTGTTAGTTGAGAGACTTAGAGATCGAAACATGGAGGGAAAGAATGAACGTGTGTTGGAAACCGATAGCTTCCTAAGGTGGTTAGGAGAGGAAGATT
>NC_057799.1:302057448-302059362 GCF_018294505.1 Triticum aestivum
GCTTCCACGTTTCGGATTGAAATATCTGGCGGCCCCAATTCCAGCCCTGCAAAATCTCTCTTCTCCACCGTCCCCTTCCGCGCCCAGATTGCTCAAAATCCTAATTCGCCACCAACCCTCGAATCGCCCCTCGTCTCGTCTCTTTCCCCACCGTTCCCCACCTCTGTGCCGGACGGCAACGACGAAGACGACGGTCGCGCTTCACCACCGCACCGGAGCTACCTCATCTACGCCCTCGTCCACCGCACCGGGTGGTCCACCGACAACGTCGGCCGCCGCAACCGACGTGCCTCACAGACACCGAGTTCCACTGCATCAGGTGCGCTTCACCGACGCCGTCTCCCAGCTCACCAGGGCTACTTCACCGAGCAGATCGTCGCACCTCCGCCCCCCGAGGCCGTTGGGGCTTCACCAACGGTCTCGTCCACCGCATCGTAGCGCTCCGCTGCCACTCAAGATCTGCATCTGTGCGCGGCCAGCCAACGCCAGCGCATCACCCTCAACGGCTCTGAAGTGACCCGCACTCTAGCTAGGCGAGCATGCCCAAACGCCGGCCCGAACTAGGTATCCACACATCACTCCCTTGTGCACTGTTCCGACGATGTTTGGATATCCTTTCACTGCTCTCTTAGCTTACACGCTTATGCAACTCTGACTTTAACTCTTATTTCTTCTGGAGATATCATCTGAAACAAGCAAATCCATTTTTTAGCGAAGCATGACGGCGCTACGGGATCTGGTACACATCCTGCACACCCGTATAACCTTGTAAGTATCTGTCCTCCGGTACAACATCAAGGTCGATTCCTCTTATTTGATCAACCATTCGCCGTGTCAAAAATGTAGAGGGGGATGCAAGGAGCACAAGGCCTGCACATCCAAGCAAGTGGTAACATGGACTTGTACATGGAACATCCCAAGCGCAAGCAGAGCTGCAGTGAGCCTGTACAACGAGCTAGCTTGAGTCCCTGCATTTCATTTAATTCATACTGGCATTCGTGTATGATTTGTGTGCAGTGGCTGATCCACGAATTCAAGTTACTAGGGGCAAACATTTAACTTAAAAAATACGAAGGCACTTGCACTCCGGAAATCAACATAACTTGAGAAATGTGAAGCTACATGCACTTTGAAAACCAGCTAATGATCGAAAGTAGATCAGATTATAAACACGAAATGATGCAAGCACCAAAAAACACAAAATGCAACATGGTGTACAAGGACTACAAACATGGTCTGTACCTGCTTGAATTATTCGTTCTCTGGCTGAAACTATCGAAGTGTAATTGCACGTATAACCAGTGCGCAAACTGCATATCAATATATCTATCCTGCACAAGTATGCCAATAGTTTCAAACAACAGATTAGAAAAGTATTTATGCTATGTTGTCATGATACGGGGACTTTCTAATAGATGGCCTCGACGTTTCCTCAAGCTATGAAAATGCACTATAGTTTGCTTGTCATCAATGCCTGCAAATCTCTGTCTCTCTCAACATAGTAGATCATCATTAGACACTAAATCCTTCAATGAGCTTGCAAAATGCTTGCATTAGATCCCTCATTAGACACTATATGTTCATCACCAGGAGCATGTAAAATGTTTGCATCAAATCCTTCATTAGCAGTCTGTTCATTAGACACTTCAGGCTCAAGAACAACATGAGCTTGTATGTTTGCACCGGAAACTTGATTAGATACATCAGATTCAGTCAGTTCAGTATTGATTGGGGGAGTTATAAAATAAGTAGAAATTGGTTTCATTTTCTCATAGATTCCCTACATACAAGCAGTTTTACAACACCGTCAGGTTTAACTATTGGCCAGAAATTGAAGAGTTGAATTAGATATAATCAGGGATGTGATGTACCTGCTCGTTGCGCATGCTACTCTTGCAAGCTGCGACTGTCCGT
>NC_057799.1:302060441-302070400 GCF_018294505.1 Triticum aestivum
AATCACAAGCAGTACTCAAGACAACCATTAAATATTTGGTGGATTTCAAAACGAAGCAAGCTGAGACTGACCAGATTGTTAAGGTCCTGAAGGAAAAAAGGAAATTAAATTCCTACTTGGTAAATCATAGGTGAAATGTTCTTTCCATAGTTGAATAACCTTTGTGTTGTCTGTTCATGTAATCAATCAAACCATTTGTTTTAGAGATCATGTAATAATTGTTTTTTTTTGTTTTTTGGTTTGTAATTTTATTTGAGCACAAGTCTGTATTAATTGATAAGACTCGGAGACATTTCATTTGGATTGCTGTGCCAGACCTACAAATATGCCAATCGGGCTGAATGTGCATTCAGCAATAGTAGTAGTATAGATGGACCATAAGTGGCACGCATCGGAAAGGGCCAAGATGCTGGCTAAAAAAAGGATGCTGTTGTAGCAAAAAAAAAGTACAGCGGCCTGGCTTATGTATGTTAGTTAATATTATTGATCCATATACTCTATAAGTGTTTATATGTCTGTTAGTTCTGTACATTCTTGGTTGATTGACTCGGTATTTGGATCTTGATACATCGCTTGTGTACATATCTAAATGGGAGTACACATTATGCTGCGTGTGACATTTGAGTTGGACATGAAGTGTTCCAAATATTCGAATTCACCTTAAACTGGATTCTAGTTTCTGAATTTGAGTATCGGCATTTGTAAACCGTATTCATATATGATAGTGGAATACATCTTTGTCGTCCTTTTGAAGATATATAAAAACACATAGAATGATTTATAAAGATTCATATAGGAATACAAAATGGATTCGAATTTAGTTGCCAGGGTAAACGTGGATGCTTATTGTCCCAAAATTTGAAAGAAGCAGCAAAATGTCCACTCCCACGTCGGCTGCCCGAAGCCAAGTGTTTGGGAAATGGAAATTACTGTCTACCCATTACACGGACAATCCATCGGCCCGATTTCCACTGCTCTAAATAGGGGTAGGTTAGTAACTTCAATTAGACGTGACACGACCGCCTCTAAGCCCATTCCGACACGGTGGGCGTCAAACATGCGCGGCAAAACTCATTTGATTCAAGCTCGTCCGAAAGACCTCTGTTTCTCCCTCCATTCCCCATTCATACACGGTGGGCGGCAAAACAAACTCGACTCGGCCGAAATCGATGTAGGCAAATATTTTCAATAGGGGCAGGTTTGTAACTTCACTCAGACGTGACACAACCGCCCTACCTGCCAGCCCCGTTCATACACCGTGGGTGCCAACCACCCTCTCCTCGCCCGAAATCGCTCTGGGAAAATATTGGCGAGATGCGAGATTATCGTTCTATCCCAACCGACGAGACGTCCAAATTTTAAAAGGGGGCTAAGTTCGTAACTTTCCCATATTTCAGACAGGCGCGTCCCAAAAACATGGTTCCCCGTACCTCTCCCTCCATTTTCCCATTCATACACCGTCCGCGCTAGAACACCCCATCCCCACACCAGCCTCCGTCCGCCACCCCATCCATCGCCGCCGCCCTCCACCACATCCATCGCCACCGTCCTCCACCATGCCGGAGCGCCTACCAAGACCGCGTCGTCCACTGCTAGAGATGGACGTTTCTCATCCACGGCGACGGACCAATAGCCTTGCATCGCATCCTCTCTCTTCATCGGCGCCATCGTCCTCTTTGCCGGGGCCGCTCACACGACCTTCTCTTCCACCGCAACAGGACTTATCCCCCGATGCACCCGTCTACTATCGCAGATCTGCTTCAACGCCACCGACAGCCATCGCACCCCCGATGCCTACACGGCGCCGCAAGAGAGGTGGTACTTCATATCTCCTCAACTTTTTGATCTCAACCAGAAAATAGATCTTAACTTGGTTACTCTACTTTCTTTTCAGCTCTTAGAATTTAGTTCTTAGTTCGAAGCAAACAATAGATGCTAAATATCATTTCTCCGGTTTGCAACTTCAAATCTGCCATGGCACAGCCATAATACGGTTTAATTGATCATGCTTAGGGTTTAATTGATCATGTTGGTTCCGTGGTGGTTTCTTTAATAGAAATCGGAGGGGAAACCCTCTTTTGCTAAAAAAATATGCTTAGAGTTTCCCCCTTTTATGATCACTATACGATCAGAATATGTGCTTCGTGTCATAATAACACTGCTCCACCCATCAAGCTAAACAAGCTTAGTTGTTCAAATACGAATCTGAAATTATTAAAACAGAGTTGTTTAATCGGTCAGCTAAATGTTCCTAAATTAGTTTCAAAAATGCATGTTCGCCGCTCGGGTGTGTATCTCTACAGGGTGCCCACGGTGCGCCGGCCCACCCTGGGATTTTGGGTCGTCCCAGGCCCCGATTCCCCTCTGTTCTGCTGCGCGCTTCCGATCTCTACTCGCCCCCAGCCGCCTGCCTCATCGGCAACTTGCCGTCCCCGGATGGCATGACTCTAGGAGGAGACGCCGGACTAACAGGAGGCCAGGAGCCGCTCGCCCAACAGCGTCACCGCTGCCCGGGTGCGCCGCCGTGCCTACCTTCCCAGTCCGTTCAGGGCTCAGGCGTGCAGCACCCACCAAGCCAACCCGATTTATCCTGAGATACGTCCTCAACACTCAGCAACCACTCCTCATCACCCATTTTCTAATTGATTCATTACTCATTAGGCAGGACTGTCATTAGGGTTTGTTGTGTGCTCAATGCTACCTACACTTAATGGTTCAGATGTATTTCGGTAATCTTTAGTACCTCTAAAGTTCACAGGGTTTTGAAAATTCCGGCCCTCGGAACAGAAACTAGTTATTTTGGATTGTTGGTCGTAGTGACATTGACCCAGATTACTACTGCAAGCCAGGTTTGTTGACAATTTTACTTGTCTTTCTTACTCATTCGATATAATATCCAATTATTCACGCCGATTAGTTGCAAACAATAAGTGCTAGACAAACTTCTTCATTCAGATTTTGGACGGTCTCTTACTACAGTTACAATTCTGCATACTTGTCCTAGTAAGCTCACAAGTAAATGATTGATTCACTACATCTATGCTTGCCTTGTCATATTCGTTGTCAATATTCTTTTAGGGTGGACCACCCTGTTTCTAAATACTGGAACCGTAGACATCAGTGAATAGTATTTCTCTATGTGATCTCTTCCATCATGTGTGGGTAACGAACACTGCATTGTATAGAAAGAAAGTGTCATTTCCAGCTTTTACATAGGTTTCGATCTTTTACATGGAATACAATCTGCCTACTTGCTTTGTGTCGCACTACCAACACTCCACCCTTGAAGCTAAACATTACACCACTCATAATTGCTTAGTTTATTTGTTTAAATACGAATTTCATATGATTCTAATGTTCCTACTTTAGTTTTGAAATGTGTGCCTGCCTGTTATAGAGACATAAGGGGTTTGTATTTCTGTGTGTGGTCTGGTCAGCACGGTTGGGGAGGTGAACTTTGCATATGCAGGGGGTTTATAGGGAGACACTCTCCGAGTTGAATCCGCAATGCATTCCATAGATAATCTGACTACTTTTTATGTATTCATGAATCTCAGATTCTGAACAGCATCATAATGATTATGAGCTTGCGCGCATGAAAATAATAAAGCAGAACAATGCCATGGTTGTCAAACTTGGCATTAAGGGACTGAAATCAAGTCTGGATGCAATGCAATGCAAACACTCTCCACCTATAGATTCATGCTCAGAATATGATCCTAACAGTGATTCTGAGCTAGAGGGAGACCTAAGGCAATGTAGCTCCCTAGTGGAGGAGTTAGAGGAAGATGCCCTATCTTATTCACCCATCAAGGTACTTGCTCTAACTTTCCAAGGTTACATTGCTCGCACATATCTTGCAACTGATGCTTTGCATTGCTTCTACTTTGTTGAACTGCCATTAGCTTAGTTTACACATCGTGTATGTGAATACGCCCTGCCTATCCATTTTCAGTACATATTCCATCTGTCATCATACCATATTTATCCATTTAAATGCTGTTCTTGTGTATCAGACGTTCAAAAGGAAGAGGGTGATTGCTGATCGTGGAGGAGCACAAGCAAAGTATTTGCAAAAGGTAGTGGCACCTGATAAATCAAATAGCCCATTAGGTGTAGTTGCAATATCACCTGACCCACAAAATACCCCAACTCTAGCAGACTCTAGCCCTACTACACTGGTCATTTCTGATGCCCCAACTCAGCAGACCCTAACTGCAGCAAACAGTATGATTATGCCAGTTGACATAGCACCAGCTGTACGACGCAAAACCCCCATTCCAGCAAAGAGTACACCAAATCCAGTTGCCAAATCCCTTTTCGAACCAGAGAGAGCCCCAATTGCAGCAGATAGGACCCCTGTTCCATTTCTTCCCAGTTTAGAAGACGAAGCTTATGTTGTTGTTAGGAACTTTGCGCATCTTTCCTTCATGGAAAGATTATACCGCAGACACAGAACAATTTCCAGTCTTCCTCCGCAACTTACGCGTAAGTAATGTACTAATGTTATTCATGGTCATTACTGCATATATTTCTGCTGACAGAAGACACAAGATTTCATTCTTTTAAATAGGCGAGGAGCAAACTGGATTGTGATGACGAGCAAGGGTTGGTTGCGCTTTTCAAGCACTTGTTGATGAAGTATCGTTCCTACCTGAGGCAAGCGCACTTCGATGGCAAGCCTCTGAACGAAATTTCTGTAAAGTCTCCGGTGCTACATTTATCCGACGGTGACTGGAATAATCTTGTTACACATTGGTCTCGGCTGCAGCGTAAGGTACTGTCTATGATATCACATCACAATTTGAACTACATTTCTGCATTTGCCTTAATGTCTCACTTGTACGAAAACTGTTAGCAGAAGAACATTCGTTCTCAAGGGACCACAGAATCTCCCAACTATACTGCACACTGCATTGCTCTTGTGAGTACCTCTTGCCCTGTATGACCATACTTACTTTCATAGCTGTTTGATTATGTAGCATCACTGCACATGTTAGCCTCGTAATCGTCCATTTGGTGGACATTATAAGATCCGTATGGACTCTTACATAAATTTAGAATCAACCCAATGCTTTTGAAGAGGTTTAGCTCTGCAGTCCTCTTGTAAGGACTGAACGTGGTCTATCACTGTACTTACATTAACAGCTACTCCCTCCATCCCATAATATAAGAACGTTTTGTACAGTACACCAGTGTTCAAAACACTCTTGTATTATGGGAAGAGGGATTGGTTTATTTTGTAGCATTCTGCATCTTATCTCCCTCGCCCACCATTTACTAAAAAAGATCAGATCTATATTTAATCTTACCAACAAGTAGAATACACAGACAATGCCAGTGCAGAAGTGTAGCCCATTGCTCTTGTCAGTACATTTTGTCCTGTAACGCTTGTACTTCCAGGGATTGGTAGTTGATTATGTAGCATCAATCTGCATCTTATCTTCATTATCCTCTATCCCTTCCAGTATTATCATATCTATAATTACTCTCTACAAAATGTAGAGTACAGGCAATGCTTATGAAGAAGATTCTGTGCTGAAATTCTTGAGTTATCCTTCCCTTGACATGGAGAAGGGCATTATAAAGCCGGTGTTAACTGTTAATGTAAGTCAGTCCTTCTAAAGCCTTTATCCTCAACTGCTGTTTAATTTGCTCATACTCCCTATCGTTTACTGCTGTTTAGTTTGCTGTTTCTACCAAAATGCATGTTCGTAAGAACCGTAAGTTCTAAGTTTTACTTGTAAAACCAAATTCCTTATTCATACCATGCACATTACTTAATACTCCCTATATGTATGCTTGTTTTTGTGGATCTATAATCCAGTGTGTGGTGAAGCAGCCCACGTTTGCACCTTGTCATCTCCTGTTTTATCTTACTGATGTGGCTGATGATATGAACAACATGCCATGCACATTATCCAAAATAGATACAATGATTTTCTTTGCCCTTCATCTATGCTTGTTATGTTGACATGGTAATCCAGTAGTGTGGTGAAGCTCCCCGCATTATGAACAATGCCAAATTATGCTATTGATATTTTGAACTTACTCTTTATTTTCCAATTTGAAATTGGATAGAATTGACAGAACAGTTATCATCTTTGTTTATACACGTGCAAAACCTGTCATCTCTCTGCTTTGTTTCAGGGTGATATGCCTGTTGGCATGCACAAGTCTGCTGAAGGTTGTGAGACAAACCCAACATATATTGCAGCAAAGAAGGCAAAACATCTTGAAGATAGCGAGACAACCCCAAAGTCTTGTCTTGATGCAGTGTTCAAGTTACTTGAGACTAACAGTCAGACAAGCTCATAGAATTCGTTGTCTGAATCAGTTCGACTTCTTCAGTCCCAAGTTCTAGCAGAAAGGCATTCTGCAACTCAACTTCGACTTGAAGTCCTATCTCTAAGAAAGATTGCGGAGAACACCAATGAGAACCTCATCGCTAAACAGCTACACCTGGAAGCTATGACCGACATGCTAGGCCGGTCTCACAGCCTTGCTCAGCAGCTTGTGCAGCAGTTCCCCCGCAAGGCTAACCTTTCTTGAACTGTCTTGGAAGTGGTCTCGGTTCAGTATTATTTTGTTACGCTGCAATGGTGCCTAGTTTTTGTAATCTGCTTCTTTGTTGCGCTTTATGATCACTGGTGGCGAACGTCGATGCCCAGTGGATGTAATATACCTTAAATCCTTTATTGTATAGTGTAGGTTTATTCTTAGTTACTATGCCGTAATTTCTTTATTGTATAGAGTAGGTTTGTTCTTAATTCCTACTAGTTACTGCCATCATTCGCTATCTGAAAAAAAATCAGATGTAGTCGACCGGACCGAAACATTCGACTCTAACGGGCCAGGTTTTTAGCGGGCCACAATTGGGCCGGCCTGCGTCTTTCTTGGGCCCGAATGATTGGGGCCTTCACACATTGCGCCAGGCCCAAACTTACACCGGCCTATATTTTAGTTGGGCCTTTTGTCGACCCAGCGCTTAGTTTGGCCCAGGTAGCGTTGGGCCATTAACAGGCTGAATATTGTACTGGCATGTTACGGCCGAGATGAAACCACGGGCCTTTAGCAGGCCAAAATGCAAGTTGGGCCTCAATTTTCACTAGTCGTCGACGGGCCTTCAGCAGGCCGAAATGTAGACCGGGCCGTTTTGGGCCCAGTTAGCTCACGGGCCGTTACCAGGCCGAAACATATCTCGGGCCTTAGTTGGCCCACTGATATCATGGGCCCTTAAGAGGCCGAAAGCTTAGCACAGGCATCAACGGGCCGAATTACGCGACAGGCCTTTAACAGGCCCAAAGTCACGTTGGGCTTAACTGTTGCCACCTTTAGCACGGGCCGTTAGTGGGCCCGATGTCCCGTCGGACCATATATGGCCCATGGGCAGCACGGGCCATTCCCAGGCCGAAAGTCACACCGGGCTGAAATGGGCCCATGTCTACATCAGGCCTCTAACAGGCCGAAAGTCACTGGGCTATAGTTGGGCCCAAATATTCGGCGAACAATTAACGGGCCAGATCTGGCTTCGGGCCGCAAATGGGCCCAAATATTGGATGAACAATTAACAGGCCAGATCTGGCTTCGGGCCGTAAATGGGCCCAAATATTGGGCGAACAATTAACGGGCCAGATCTGGCTTCGGGCCGTAAATGGGCCTTTATTAAGCAGGCCGTTATTGGGCTGGCCCACTAGTACCTGATTAAGTTCCACGGGCCTTTGACTGGGCCAGCCTTTTTAACCTATATGGGCCTCTGTTGGGCCCAGCCACATGTCGACGTATCATAGGCATGTCTTCTCCAATGGACGGGCGACATCTGGCCCACTGACGAGCTGACAGGTGTTCCCTTCGGCCAATCAGAATTTTACACGTGGAAATTTCCCATTGGTCAGGGCTGTTAACGGGTTATCGGATCCAAAATCCGACCCGATAGCTTACCGGCGTTCCGTTATGGTGGATGCCACGTGTCGGTCACCCTTGACGAAAGCACTTCTGTGACGCGCGATTTATCGTCATGGAAGTGGACACTTCCGTGATGATAATTTTGGTAATGTCATGGAACACTTCTACGACAGCACAGGTATGACTATCTTGATTCTGTCATAAATTTGTCATGGATGTACATGCATGACAAAAAACGTGACCTACTGTGACAAACACGTATCATCACGGAAGTGTATTTTTTTGTAGTGCTTAAATTTGGGACCTACTGCGGGTCGGGGGTAGGATGGTAATCCCAGGTGTCCCAAATAGTGGGCGGGAGCGATTTCGGCCGCGCGCATGTGTGCTTAGGCGGCCATTGTGTATGAATGTTTTTCGGATGCGGTTGCGTGGTGTCTAGATGAAGCTACAAACCTACCCCGGTTTAGACCTTTGGACGTCGGGCCGGTAGGTTTCACGGGTCAGAGTTATTAGAAAAGTAATTTCCTTGTACTACCAAACATTGGTCTCACGTGGTATCGGGCGAGTAGAGGATCTTTTGGCGCTTCGTTCGAAATTTTTGAAACACAAGCATTCACGTTGAGAGTACTCTTGAACTATGAGGATTGACCTAAATAGACAACATTATATTTGACCTTGTATGTTTGAAAACCTCATTAAATTATCCGCTTCTTTTTGAAATTTTGACACTTGAAAATCCTATAACTACGATTATTTTGGAATGGAGGAGCTAGATTTGAATCTATTTTGTACACGACTACATATGCTATTATGTACAAAATCAGAGCAAAGATTGGTGCCCCCATAATTTAGGTATGGTTTACAAATGCCATGATATCAAATTCAAATAATTGAATGGACTTCATGTTGAATTCGATTTTTTTAAACCACCTTAAGTTGAATTCAAATGTATGCTAGTTCAGAGGTAGCTATTTATAATGTCCATTGTGTAACTTTCGTATGTATAATGTGCTTTACACACACAATATGAACTATACTCACGCTTATATTCGATTGCTAAAGCGATGCATTGTCTGGAGTTCAAAATACTAACTATGTGGATCAATTGTGTCGAATAATAACATAGACATGCTCAAATTCGATAATCTGGATGCCTGATGGATCAATGACCGCTCCTTACGCGAATTGCAAATATCATGATCCTATCCTAATATTTGGATACAATTTATATCTTTAATCAATGTGTAGAGCAGTCTTTTACGTGTAGTTTCACTCTCCATCGGTGGTCTCTCACACATGCTCACACACTCTCTCCCGAGGTGTCTTTCTCACACACATGCTCTAGATATAACCCTCCCTCCCTCTCGTAACCATTTACAACTATTTTCACTAACCTTTATCACAAGCACTCTTCCTCTCGCAAACATACACACGCACAATCCTCATCGACCCTTTCTATATTAATGGACATGCCTACGTGTCTCATGTACGCACACTATCTTTACGCCTGTCTCTCACGCATTGTCTCACACCTCTCTTCCTAATCGACGAGTACGATTCTAGCAGAGCATTTTGTAGGCTGCCCCTTAAAGTTAGGTTGGATGAATAGTAATATCAGAGATAAAGGGGTTACCTTAGTCCGACAAGCTAGGGTTACAAATCCTAGCCGGCTTTGTCAGTGGACACAGAGTCCTTCACAATTCTGCTATCTTTGTCTTGTACGACTAGTCATCCATGGGTCTTCCTAAATGCCTCACGGGCCGACCAATGTGGCGCAGGACGAAACCGAATGAAGGGCCTCACCTCGACCCACCGGACCTCACGCGGTGACACACCCTCTGCCCCCATGTCTCATTATCTTCTCACACCCACACATACCAACACAAACACCACACACACAGAAAATTTCTCCTGGTGCCTCTATTCCCTCCCCCCTTGCATATACACACTCAAGGGAATGGAATCTCTTGTCGTGACGTCATATTCGTCTCTCTCTCTCTAGACCACTCTCATTTCTCGTGCTATCTCTCCCACGCCCCCCCGTCGGCCCCTCT
>NC_057799.1:302070558-302092196 GCF_018294505.1 Triticum aestivum
ATCTCTTGAATACGTAATACACACACATACCTCTCTAGGCCTCGCCAAATGCATCAACTACACATTCACACATGTTACATCACGTACCCCATTGATCAAAAAAGCCCTCTCTTCACGTTTATTTCGCATACAACATTCCTTTTGAATAAAGTGTGGCCAAAAAATTATTTAGAGTTTCTACATATATACAACATTACAAAGTTATATGGAGGAGTACGAACGCTAATTTGCATTGCATGGTGCCCACAATGATATTTATTCCGCGCTGTGAATTTGTATATTTTTATACTCCCTCCGTTCCTAAATATTTGTCTTTCTAGAGGTTTCAAATGGTTACCACATACAGATGTATATAGACATATTTTAGAGTGTAGATTTACTCATTTTGCTCCGTATGTAGTCACTTGTTGGAATCTCTAGAAAGACAAGTATTTAGGAACGGAGGGAGTACTATATACAAAGTTACATAATAAAGAGAAACGAAGAGCATCTCTCTCTCCATCGCATACCCCCCCTGTACGCCCCTTTCACGTATGCACACAAAACTATCTCCAGGTCCTCTAAAAGTAAGCCCCCAGAAAATTCACGCATGTTTCATCTTTCTCTCGCGATATATGCAATGACAATCATTGTATTTGAAGCGAAAGCACGATACGTACATTGGACTTCAGAATCCACTCATTACAGTCACCATTTACGTTTAGTGGTTATTATACAGTCACGGGCTCACCGTACAACTCTGTATTTGCTCATGACATTAGTTGACCAGTTAAACGCTGTTGGGGAACGTAGCAGAAATTCAAAATTTTCTACGCATCACCAAGATCAATCTATGGAGTAATCTAGCAACGAGGGGAAGGGGAGTGCATCTACATACCATTGTAGATCGCTAAGCGGAAGCGTTGCAAGAACGCGGATGAAGGAGTCGTACTCGTAGCGATTCAGATCGTGGAAGATTCCGATCTAAGCGCCGAACCACGGCGCCTCCGCGTTCAACACACGTGCAGCCCGGTGACGTCTCCCACGCCTTGATCCAGCAAGGAGAGAGGGAGAGGTTGGGGAAGACTCCGTCCAGCAGCAGCACGACGGCGTGGTGGTCATGGAGGAGCGTGGCAATCTTGCAGGGCTTCGCCAAACACCGCAGGAGAGGAGGAGGACATGGACGAGAGGAAGGGCTGCGCCAGAACTTGGGTTGTTGCTGCCCTCCCACCCCCCACATATATATAGGGGCAAGGGAGAGGGGGGCCGGCCCCCTCAGATCCAATCTGAGGAGGGGGCGGCGGCCAGGGGGGTTGCCTTGCCCCCCAAGGCAAGGGGGGCGCCTCCCCTTAGGGTTCCCCCAAACCCCCAGGCGCATGGGCCCTGGGAGGGAAGGCGCCCAGCCCACTAAGGGGCTGGTCCCTCTCCACATACAGCCCATAGGGCCCTCCGGGGCTGGTGGCCCCTCCCGGTGGACCCCCGGAACCCTCCGGTGGTCCCGGTACATTACCGGTGACGCCCGAAACTCTTCCGGTGGCCAAAACGGGACTTCCCATATATAAATCTTTACCTCCGGACCATTCCGGAACTCCTCGTGACGTCTGGGATCTCATCCGGGACTCCGAACAACATTCGGTAACCACGTATATCTATTCCCTATAACCCTAGCGTCATCGAACCTTAAGTGTGTAGACCCTACGGGTTCGGGAACCATGCAGACATGACAGAGACGTTCTCCGGCCAATAACCAACAGCGGGATCTGGATACCCATGTTGGCTCCCACATGTTCCACGATGATCTCATCGGATGAACCACGATGTCGGGGATTCAATCAATCCCGTATACAATTCCCTTTGTCTATCGGTATGTTACTTGCCCGAGATTCGATCGTCGGTATCCCGATACCTTGTTCAATCTCGTTACCGGCAAGTCTCTTTACTCGTTCTGTAACACATCATCCCGTGATCAACTCCTTGGTCACATTGTGCACATTATGATGATGTCCCACTGAGTGGGCCCAGAGATACCTCTCCGTTTACACAGAGTGACAAATCCCAGTCTCGATTCGTGCCAACCCAATAGACACTTTCAGAGATACCTGTAGTGCACCTTTATAGCCACCCAGTTACGTTGTGACGTTTGGTACACCCAAAGCATTCCTACGGTATCCGGGAGTTGCACAATCTCATGGTCTAAGGAAATGATACTTGACATTAGAAAAGCTCTTAGCAAACGAACTACACGATCTTGTGCTAGGCTTAGGATTGGGTCTTGTCCATCACATCATTCTCCTAATGATGTGATCCCGTTATCAATGACATCCAATGTCCATGGTCAGGAAACCGTAACCATCTATTGATCAACGAGCTAGTCAACTAGAGGCTTACTAGGGACATGGTGTTGTCTATGTATCCACACATGTATCTGAGTTTCCTATCAATACAATTTTAGCATGGATAATAAACGATTATCATCAACAAGGAAATATAATAATAACCAATTTATTATTGCCTCTAGGGCATATTTCCAACAGTCTCCCACTTGCACTAGAGTCAATAATCTAGTTCACATCGCCATGTGATTAATACCCAAGAGTTCACATCACCATGTGAATGTAATGAATCCAACACCCATGGGGTTTGTTCATATCTTGCTTGTGAGAGAGGTTATTAGTCAACGGGTCTGAACCTTTCAGATCCGTGTGTGCTTTACGAAATATCTATGTCATCTTGTGGATGCAGCTACCACGCGCTACTTGGAGCCATTTCAAATAACTGCTCTACTATACGAATCCGGTTTACTACTCAGAGTCATCCGGATTAGTGTCAAAGTTTGCATCGACGTAACCCTTTACGACGAACTCCTTTTCACCTCCATAATCGAGAAAATTCCTTAGTCCACTAGATACTAAGGATAAGTTCGACCGCTGTCATGTGATCCATTCCCGGATCACTATTGTACCCCTTGACCAACTCATGGCAAGGCACACTTCATGTGCGGTACACAGCATAGCATACTGTAGAGCCTACGTCTAAAGCATAGGGACGACCTTCGTCCTTTCTCTCTCTTCTGCTGTGGTCAGGTCTTAAGTCTTACTCAAGACTCACACCTTGTAACACAGCCAAGAACTCCTTCTTTGCTGATCTATTTTGAACTCCTTAAAAACTTGTCACGTTATGTATTCATTTGAAAGTACTATTAAGCGTTTTTGATCTATCCTTATAGATCTTGATGCTCAATGTTCAAGTAGCTTAATCCAGGTTTTCCATTGAAAAACACCTTTCAAATAACCCTGTATGCTTTCCAGAAATTCTACATTATTTCTGATCAACAATATGTTAACAACATATACTCATCAAAAATTCTATAGTGCTCCCACTCACTTCTTTGGAAATACAAGTTTCTCATAAACTTTTTATAAACCCAAAATCTTTGATCATCTCATCAAAGCGTACATTCCAACTCCGAGATGCTTACTCCATTCCTTAGAAGGATTGCTGGAGCTTTGCACACTTGTTAGCATCCTTCAGCATTGACAAAAACCTTCTGGTTGTATCACATACAACCTTTCCTCAAGAAAATCGTCGAGGAAACAATGTTTTGACATCCTATCTGCAAGACTGCTAATACAATTCCAACAGACTCTTAGCATCGCTATGAGTGAGAAAGTCTCATCGTAGTCAACTCCTTGAACTTGTCGGAAAACATCTTAACGACAAGCCGAGCTTTCTTAATGGTGACACTTACCATCATTGTCTGTCTTCCTTTTAAAATCCATCTGCACCCAACAGCCTTACGACCATCAAGTATTTCTTCCAAAGTCTACACTTTTCTTTTATACATGGATCCTCTCTCGGATTTCATGGCCTCGAGCCATTCGTCGGAATCCGGGCCCACCATCGCTTCTCCATAGCTCGTAGGTTCATTGTTGTCTAGCAACATGACTTCCAAGATAGGATCACATACCACTCTGAGGTAGTACGCATCCTCGTCGTCCTACGAGGTTTGGTAGTGACTTGATCCGAAGTTTCATGATCACTATCATAAGCTTCCACTTCAATTGGTGTAGGTGCCACAGGAACAACTTCTTGTGCCCTGCTACACACTAGTTGAAGTGACGGTTCAATAACCTCATCAACTCTCCACCATCCTCCCACTCAATTCTTTCGAGAGAAACTTTTCCTCGAGAAAAGGAACTGTTTCTAGAAGCAATTACCTTTGCTTCCAGATCTGAAATAGGAGGTATACCCAACTGTTTTGGGTATTCTATGAAGATGCATTTATCCGCTTTGGGTTCGAGCTTATTA
The DNA here is from genome assembly GCF_018294505.1 of Triticum aestivum. NCBI lineage: Eukaryota > Viridiplantae > Streptophyta > Magnoliopsida > Poales > Poaceae > Triticum > Triticum aestivum. The sequence goes on from NC_057799.1 coordinate 302,074,846, forward strand.
GCCTGAAACTTTTTCACATAAGCATCGCAGCCCCAGACTTTCAAGAAACGACAACTTAAGTTTCTCTAAACGGTGTCGTCTCAACGGAATTGCGTGGTGCCCTTTTTAAAGTGAATGCGGTTGTCTCTAATGCCTAACCCATAAACGATAGTGGTAATTCGATAAGAGACATCATGGTATGCACCATATCCAATAGGGTGCAGTTATGATGTTCGGACACACCATCACACTGTGGTGTTCCAGGCGGTATTAATTGTGAAACACTTTCCACAATGTCTTAATTGTGTGCCAAACTCGTAACTCAGATATCTCTATGATCATATCATAGACATTTTATCCTCTTGTCACGACGAACTTCACCTTCACTCTAAAATTACTTGAACCTTTCAATAATTCAGACTTGTGTTTCATTAAGTAAATACACTCAGCATCTACTCAAATTGTCTGTGAAGTAAGAACATAACGATATCCACTGCGTGCCTCAGCACTCATTGGACTGCACACATCAAAATGTATTACTTCCAACAAGTTGCTTTCTTGTTCCATCTTACTGAAAACGAGGCCTTTCAGTCATCTTGCCCATGTGGTATGATTTGCTTGTCTCAAGTGATTCAAAATCAAGTGAGTCCAAACGATCCATATGCATGGAGTTTCTTCATGCATATATACCAATAGACATGGTTCGCATGTCTCAATCTTTTCAAAATGAGTGAGTCTAAAGATCCATCTACATGGAGCTTCTTCATGCGTTCTATACCAATATGACTCAAATGGCAGTGCCACAAGTATGTGGTACTATCATTACTATTTTATATCTTTTGGCACGAACATGTGTATCACTACGATCGAGATTCATTTTAGGTGCAAGACCATTGAAGGTATTATTCAAATAAATAGAGTAACCATTATTCTCCTTAAATGAATAACCGTATTGCGATAAACATAATCCAATCATGTTTATGCTCAACGCAAACACCAAATAACAATTATTTAGGGTTAACACCAATCTCGATGGTAGGGAGCATGCGACGCTTGATCACATCAACCTTGGAAACACTTCCAACACATATCGTCATCTCACCTTTAGCTAGTCTCCGTTTATTCCGCAGCTTTTATTTCGAGTTACTAACACTTAGCAACCGAACCGGTATCTAATACCCCGGTGCTGCTAGGAGTACTAGTAAAGTACACATTCATATAATGTATATCCAATATACTTCTGTCGACCTAGCCTGCCTTCTCATCTACCAAGTATCTAGGGTAGTTCTGCTTCAGTGACCGTTCCCCTCATTACAGAAGCACTTAGTCTCGGGTTTGGGTTCAACCTTGGGATTCTTCACTAGAGCAGCAAATGATTTGTTGTTTCATGAAGTACCCCTTTTGCCCTTGCCCTTCTAGAAACCAGTGGTTTTACTAACCATCAACAATTGATGCTCCTTCTTGATTTCTACTTTCGCGGTGTCAAACATCGCGAGTTGCTCAAGGATCATCATATCTATCCCTGATATGTTATAGTTCATCACGAAGCTCTAATAGCTTGGTGGCAGTGACTATGGAGAACCATCACTATCTCATCTGGAAGATTAACTCCCACTCGATTCAAGCGATTGTAGTACTCAGACAATCTGAGCACATGCTCAACGATTGAGCTTTTCTCCCTTAGTTTGCAGGCTTAAGAAACTTGTCAGAGGTCTCATACCTCTTGACGTGGGCACTAGTCTGAAATCCCAATTTCAGTCTTCGGAACATCTCATATGTTCTGCGACGTTTCAAAACGTCTTTGGTGCCACAATTCTAAACCGTTAGCATTACGCACTGAACTATCACGTAGTCATCAAAACGTGTATGTCAGATGTTTCGCAACGTCTACAGACAATGCTGAGGTTCAGCACACCGAGCGGTGCATTAAGGACATAAGCCTTCTGTGCAGCAATGAGGACAATCCTCAGTTTACGGACCCAGTCCGCATAATTGCTACTATCAACTTTCAACTAAATTTTCTCTAGGAACATATCTTAACCAGTAGAACTAGAGCGTAAGCTATGACATAATTTGCAAAGACCTTTTGACTATGTTCATGATAATTAAGTTCATCTAATTATTCAATGAACTCCCACTTAGATAGACATCTGACAACGTCCTCCGAAAATAAGAAGCCTAATCCTAGACTTACAAAGGGCTACGTAGCTGCTACGTATACTTTCCATCTAATCTATATATGCCCCCCTGATTTTCAGGTGGGGTGGGCCTAATCCTCTCCTTTACTCCAATCAAATAGTCCCACATCACATCAGTTCGTAACTTTACGTAAACCATTACGTGGATGTAGCATTTCTCAAACAAGAAACATCCCCCGCCATCCGCGCGGCAAAATCACCTCCTTTTTACTAATCTTGGTTCTATAATTTTTTAGATCAATATAATTGAGATTTGTATAGATAGCACACAAGAGCAAAACCAAGTGGTACGGTTAAGGGCATCCACAATGTGTAGCCAAATGTGAAAATAGCTTTTGGCATCGTGGGAACCATTGTGGATGATGTTGCCAAAGCCAAAAAGATGGAACCGAAGCTCCCTGATTGATTGATTGAAGGAATAGAAAAATGCAACGTCTCTCCTCTTTCTCCCATGCTTGGACGCATGTAGTACAGTATAGAGCACAGAGTCTACTCCCCTGTCCCTTCTATCACAAATCACAAAGCAGTGAGGCGTCAAATCACAAAAGCACGGACGAAGCAACCATCATTTCACTCTTCGCTGACTCCGCTTCTCCATCATCTTCTTCGAGAAACCATCTCACCGCACTAGTACTCCTAGTAGTACTAGTAAAGGACTTCCTGGATGCAAATAAGGCGGTTGTCTCGGCTTGCAGGCGGCACTTGCGAACGACTTACCGTGGTCTCCCTCAATGGTGTTCTCCGTCGAACGCACTTCGCCAAACCACCCAAAAAAAGATATAGTCGACGTCACCGCAATGGGGAAGGAAGTCAAATATAGTTACTACCTCCATTTTTTTGTACACAAGGCCAGTATATCAAAATTAGAATTTGCAAAGGGCCACTAACACTAATCGAGGCAAAATTGATGGGGTTAGCAACCAAGGACATTAATATCCCCTGCATGCATGCGGAAGTGAGAAGGTTGGTTTGCATGGTGCTGCATTAATCAAGCGATGAGGAGTGAGACGGTTAGCTCTTTGGTCTTTGAAGAAAAAAATACGCATTAATTGACACGTGAAACGAGGATCTGTATCGATTAAATCCCGCGAAGGAAAACCCCGCCTTTCTTTTTTAACACTAGTACTCCTAGTACGTACGTACTTATCCTGTTTGGGTCTAGGCCTTGCATTGCCAAACTTCGCCACACATTTTTGCCGAGCTTGCCTAAAGTTTTCAAAATGAGAAGGAGGTACACTTGCGCACGGCTGTCGCGGTCGCACCCTCACACGGTCGCTCCTGCACGCCGCGGTCGCACCGCACCCTCACACAGTCGCTCCTGCACGCTGCAAACCCAACCAAGGGAACGCACCCTCACTGACACGTGCTGTCGCATGTGAACAAACCAAACTCAGCCATCCTATCGCTGACACATAATTTTCGTTCATAGAGTATGTTTATCCAACCGCATGTTGGGGAGTATCCGTACGGCCCGTGCGGTGGTCTGTTGGGGAAGAAGAAGAGGTGAGGAAGAAGGAAAGAAGGGTTAGGAGACGTAGGATATTCATCCAACCGCCTGAAATGGTAGACTGACCCAAGTCAGGCGACTTGCATAACAAATATATGTTTTTACACAGCAAAAGATCCATAAAAACAACAACATAAAGAAAAACTATCACTGCTCGCGAAAAGAGACGGCCTAGTCGTCTTTGGCTGCCGGCGCGAACCAGCCGTCGCTGCCGACGTGTGTCTTCGCACCGTGGTTGTCCTCGGCCTCCAGCTACTCGTTCAAGCAGAGCGTGCGGGCGCTCTGCACGGATGAGAGCACAGCCTGGTTCAAGTCGAGGACGTCCGGTTCCGCCTGCAGGAGGGCCTCGATGGCAGCGGCATCCGCGCGCTCCGCGTCGAGTCGAGCCTCCGCCGCCCGGTTCAAGTCCAGGACGTCCGGTTCCGCCCGCAGGAGGGCGTCGATGAGAGCGGCATCCGCGCGCTCTGCGTCGAGTCGAGCCTCTGCCGCCTGGTTCAAGTCCAGGACGTCCGGTTCCACCTGCAGGAGGGCCTCGATGGCAGCAGCATCCGCGCCCTCCGTCTCAAGTTGAGCCTCCGCCGCCCGGTTCACATCCACGACATCCGGTTCCGCCTGCAGGAGAGCCTTGATGGCAGCGGCATGCGCGCGCTCCGCGTCAAGTTGAGCCTCTGCCTCCCGGACCTCCTTTAGTATCGCCATGTTGAACCGCTGGTCTGCCTACACCATGGGGGACTCGGACGCCGGCACGAAGTCGACGTCCATCGTCTCATACCCATCGGGGGCCTTCTGCGCCGTGACCTCCGCCATGAACATTGGATCGGCTTCCTCCTCCTCGTAGCTTGGCTCCAGAGAACTCGGGGATTGGCCCGCCGCAAAGCGAGCTTGGGAACGGAGGTCTGTGGCGCTGACCGCTGCCGCGATTTCTGCGCGGCGCTCCGGCGTCAGCATCTTGTAGTAAGTGATCTTGCGGCGCACCATGGCTTTCCGACGAACTAGGGGACGCTTGATGCGGGCTAGGGGATCGAAAGGTGGGGGAATGGGCTGGAGATTTGGTGTGGTTTTAGGGCAGTGGCTGGCGTAGGCCGAGCAGCGAAGGTTCTGGTCTGAATAGTGGTTCCGGTGACAACCGGCCAATCGGTTTTGACTGTACATCGCCCTTGTCGCGTTCGCGTTGCAGCCCGGCATGCTCGACCCTCCACGTCGCTCACCGAATGGAACGCGCTTCGTCTTGCGTTTTCGCTCGCTTGTGGGACCGCAGTTGAGAGCAAACCGACGTCCCTCCCCCTCCCCCGCCCGCGTCATTTATTATACCACCACTCCCTCCGTTTTATGCGGAGTAAATAAAAACAGAGGGAGTATACTACGGATGAGGATCCCCTGACGTGGCCGAACCCATTGAGTAACTGACATGCGGGGCCTAGCAAGCATGGGGTCCGCCAGTAAGTGACTGAAAGGGAGGGTAAGGCAGGGATACCTACGTCAGAGGATCCACTTCCACTATACTACTTTGACCAAATGTTAGAGTAATAATATATGACATGCAACTTACACAAATGTTAGAGTAATAATATATGACATGCAACTTACACAAAGCATACAGGGTCTAATGCGTTTTTCGAGGCTAAGTTTGACCAAATGTTAGAGTAATAATATATGACATGCAACTTACACAAAGCATACGGTTAAATTCGTATGTGAAAGGAGTTTCCAATGATATAATTTTTACATTATACATCTCATGTACTATTAATCTTGTCAATAGTCAAATTGGAAACCATCTCAAGTACAAATCTAGGAGTACGTACGAATCTAACAATATTGATTGGGCGTTGTTGAATGTTGATACCTTTTTTATCAAAGTAGAGATACTTTGACTACACAAAAAACTTATATGTAAACTAGAAAGGATAGGGGGAGTATATTGTACGTTCAAAAACGAAACGAACATTGAATACCCTTTATATATGATTTGCGGATGCTATGATCACCGGTTCAAAATTTTGAATCCGCCTTAGGTATCACGTGCCCCCACTCGTTCCCTCTCGATTTCATCTCGGGGTCCGGAGATCTATTGAAAGAGGACTAGGGTGGGTACATGCGAATGATACTCGGCGGAATGTTCAAATGAGGCATGCAGGAGGATGGACTCGACTGGAGGGCAACATGATCGATGGAGAAGAGGGTTGGAGAGGAATGAGAAATAAGCAAACGCCACATGATTATACTTGAACGGCTCAAATAAACAATAAGTTGTCTCGCTTGGCCTACATAGTGAAAGGCCTAATGCGCAACGCGGAGCACTGACGCTCGAATATGGCCGGGAAAACAGGGAAACCGAGATGTGGGGCACACCCGTCGGGACGACGTAGCGCAGACTAGTCCAATGGAGGAGCTGGCCCACGACCTCCTCGCCACCGACAACCGTTCATGTGGGTCGTTGGGGCCAACAACGGGGCGCAGCTCCAGCACCGCCTCTGGACACGGCGACCGTGGTGAGCGACACGCTCATATCGTCGCTAGACACGGTCGGTTTCAGTGTGCCGAGGGTAGCGTTAGTGTTGTGGCACGACCAACGGTATGTTTGGTTTGTGCCCAAGGTTGCCCCATCAAAGCATTGGGCAGCCAAAATTTTGGTTGAGGTATTGGTTGCCCATGATTTGGCCGACATTGGCAAGAAAAATGAACTAGAGTTGGCTAGAGTTCATTGGCATGCCAAAGAAATGGCAACCATCCAAACAAAGACCAATCTTTGGGTCATGACCAAAATTTTGGTTGAGGTATTGGTTGCCCATGATTTGGCCGACATTGGCAAGAAAAATGAACTAGAGTTGGCTAGGCATGCCAAAAAAGTGGCAACCATCCAAACAAAGACCAATCTTTGGGTCAGGACCAAAATTTTGGTAAGGTGCACTTTGGCCACAATCCAAACACACCCCAACACCCGGCTCGTCGAGGATGCACGGGGCGCCGCGACGCGTCCGCGGAGTGGTGTAGCGCGGCCAACTGCATCCTCTGGACCTGAGACCATGCCGGGTCGTCTTGCTTTTTTAATGACATGCGGGGATCGCATGTGATCAAAGGGCATCTCCAACGTTGCCACGACCGCAGCTGACTACCCTGGCACACCAAAACCCTCGTCCCTCGCGCCGTCGCGCGGTGCGTTCCCAGCCGGCGCCAGCTGCCCGCATTCATGCCGTCCGCTCGTATGTCGTCGTTAAGAGGCTCGGTGCCCGAGGAACCAACTCCGGCGACTTAATGACGCACTCGAACGCTTGGCCTCACCGGAATGCGCTACTTAAAGCGGCAACGCCCAGCTAACCTCCACACCATAGCGCATCGGCCTCCTACCTGGCACCACATCCGCCATGACCGCAAGTGCGAACGCTCTACGGGAGAGCTTGTCTTCAGGGATGAAGCTCGAGGTCGCTGCCCTCGCTCAAGTCGCCTCTCGTGACGCAATAGCGGCGTAGCCGGACGCGGACGCGACCGCACAAGCGGTGGCCACGCTGGCGGCCGACGACGGGAGCACCGTCAGCCACGCGTCCTAGTTGCCGCCGTCCAACGTCCGGCACCGCCGAGGTCTGGGACTCCTCCGAGGATGAGTAGGGCATGGGAGGCGGCAGGGCATGGTGTGCCAACTGGCCGGTCCGTATCCCGTGTTCTACTCTTCCTCGCCGGAGACCGCACCTTCACTTCACGGGTCTTGAACCCCGCCCCCGTACATAGAGATCGCAGATGGAGGACGTCGGTCGCCGCCGTAGAATAGGTTTAGGGTCGGGTTTCTTTTATTTTTCTGTCCTATAAAAGTTCGAAATGTAATGAAAATCTGCCGTGTTTGCATTAATCTCAGCCGGTGTATATGAATTTTGACAATAATATACATATTGTAGGAGTACTAGCAAGATGCCCGTGCGTTGCATGGAAGATCAAGATCTTGTGGGAGAAAAGGATGAACGAGGGAAAGCCTTATCTGCAAATGTGGAGAGGAGTGCGGGTAAATTGTCATAGTTTCCTTCCTATCCGTTAGATATAGATCGGACAGCCTATATTGCAGGATGACAGGCACACCATCATCACCAACTCTGCTTTTTATTGAACCGAGACAAAACTAACATGAGAAGTAAAATAAACACATAGGGTCTATACATACACAAATTATCTTAGGCACTCCAATAGTACGTCCACTACACATTCACGCATTTCACATCTTTCTACATCTACGGGAACCTATGAAAGGGTTAATGTAAATTGCCTCTCTCTCTCCTCCCCTGATTTTCATGGTGGTGGGCCCCTCCCTCCCCCAATCTACAATCAATAGCTCACACGTTTCACATTACGTTAATTACGTAACTAGGATTACGTAGGTGTAGCATCACTCGTCCTAAAAAACCCAACTAAGCCAACCTCCCAGCATATCGCGCGGGAAAAGACCCGGACGCGCTGTTTTAGTCGGGATTACCGGATTACTAGTAGAAGTATCGATGGATCGCACGAAGCAACAAAAATTTTTTTTGAGGGGGCGAAGCACCTAGTTAAAAATGAAAAAAGGCGGTACACTCACAGCACTCCTGTCGCGGTCGAATTGCACCCCACACACGTTCGGTCCTGCACACGGCTCACGCAAACGGAACGCGCTTCGGCTTGCCTCTTCACTGACACGTGGGACTGCACTTGGAGAAACCGACCATGCGCCAAACTCCCCCCGCCCACCGCGCGAAAATCCTCCCCCCTACACCCAAAAATTCCCCCCAAATCCGATTCAACCGCCCTTCGGCCAACTAGCCAATAATATTCCCCAAACCCCCTCCCCCCTGTCCCCCTCCACTCCATTCGCTCCGCCAAAGCCGCCCTCCCCGCCGCGCCGATGCGTCGGCGCTGCGTTTCGGCGATCCTCTCGCTCCCACAGTACGCTCCCGTAGACTGCCGTCCTCTAGCCGCGCCGCGACCTCTGGCTACGTTCTTGTGGAGGCGCACGACGTTAGTGCCGCCACCGCTGGCGACGTTCGTGTGGAGACGCACGGTGGTCAGCTTCTCCCACGGTACGCGCATTCTAGACTGAGGCCCCATTCATGTCGGTGTAGCGCTAAATGTTAGCTGATTGACGCTGTTAATCTCACTGTTTGCCGAAGTAGTTTACTGTCAATATGCTCTGCTTAAGAAGCTTCCTTGCCCTGTTCTGCACTCAATCTGCTTAGCTGAGATGGCATGCCAAGGCCGATTAGTTGCTAAAATATCCTGCCATATATTTATTGTGACGTAGATTGCCATGGTCTAGTAGCCAATCTGTTAGGTGAAATAGCTCTACACCGTTTTATACTCGATCTTTGTTGCTGCGATGGCCTTCGATAGTTTGATGGCTGTGTGCTCGGCCTCATTGACTGCTGAAACAGCCTGCCATAATTTGGCACTCAAATCTGTTTGCTGAATTAGCTTTACATATATTTCGTTACTTAGATCTGCTCGTCCAAATATCTTGCCATAGCTTTAGACATCGACCTAGGTATTTTTTTTCTGGACTTCATAAAAAAGCATATATGTTTTCCTGTAATATCTAGTAGAAGAACTAATTTGTATGTCTAACAGATGGACAGGACTTGGATAACTTCTGCTCGAAGATTCTCCGCTGCATATGTCGAGGGGGTTGAAAACTTCATGAACTTTATCAGAGCTGAGTACGGTGGTCCGAAATCAGATGTGCTCTGCCCGTGTAGCAGTTGTATGAATTCAGTTACAAGACCCCAGTCAACTGTGCAAAATCATCTACACTTGTATGGGATGTCGGTCACATATACTAGGTGGGTTCATCATGGTGAAGCTGTGAACGTCAATATTATTGACTACGTGGAAGCAGCAGATCACCATCTTGATCTGCCTGATGCTCAGGTGGAAGAGGAGGAGGTGGTGGTGGTGGCAGAGCCAGTGAGTTTGACCAACATTGAAACAATGCTACGAAATGCTCGTGCATTCCGTGAACTTTCACCTGCAGAAGAAAAACGGTGGTCCCGCATGTTGGAATAATGCAACGTTGCTGTCACCCCAGGAAATAAGCTGTCAGTATTCTCAGCTATGGTCACCTTTCTTCAGGTGAAGACATCTGAGCGGATGACCAACAAATCATTTGATGCGATGTTGGCTGCTTTCCGCAAATCTTTCCCAGATGCGTCTGAGCTGCCACACACCTACAGTAAAATGAAGAATTTCCTTCGCGCAGTTGGAATTGGATATGATATGATCCATGTTTGTAAGAATAATTGTGTTCTGTTCCGGAAGGATTATGCCAACTTTAGTGAATGCCCGAAATGCAAATCATCAAGATGGAAAGATGGCGATGTTGTGAAGAGGATTCCTCATAATGTTCTGAGACATTTTCCAATTACACCAAGATTGCAGAGGTTGTTTCATGATGCTGAAACAAGAGAGGATGTACTGTGGCATTCTAGGAACCAGGAGTACAGAGATCAGAATGTAATGAGCCATCCATCTCATGGTAGTGAGTGGAAAAGCTTCAATGATAAACACAAAGAGTTTGCTGCTGACCCGAGAAACATTAGACTTGGCTTAGCTTCAGATGGATTTAACCCATTTGGCCACCAGAGCGCCACATATAGCATGTGGCCAGTGCTTGTTATCCCTTACAACATGCCTCCAAATGTCTGCACCAAAGAATCAAACTACATGATGGCCTTGCTCATCCCAGGTCCAAAAAGTCCTGGAAAGGATTTTGATTTGTTCATGGAGCCTCTTGTGGAGGAACTTCAACAGCTATGGAAGGGTGTTCTCACTCGAGACCTATATAGCAGCCCACCAGCTGATTTCTTTCTGCATGCTGTTATAATTTGGTGCATCCATGATTATCCAGCTTTGGGCACTATGTCAGGGCGAACGACACATGGTTACAATGCATGTGTTCGCTGTGACAGGAATCCGCTGTCATACGCAATACTTAGCAAGATCTGTTACATTGGACACCGCCGTTTCCCTGCCAAGGACAAGCCGCATCCTAGAAAATACCGAAGACATGTGTTCAATGCAAAGCATGAAAACCGTGATGCGCCAAAGAGGCTCACCGTCGATGAGTTGCAAGTGGAATTAGAGAAGGTCAGGCATATTACACCAGGAAACCATCCTGGTAATGGTGGCGGGAAAAGGAAGCGTGGCAGGGTAGAAGAGAGATTATTGTTTGCGCGCAGGTCCACTTTGTGGGACTTGGAGTATTGGAAAGATTTGGATCTGCGGCATAATCTTGATGTGATGCACATCGAGAAAAATATATGTGACAACATTATCGGCACACTTCTTAATATTGAAGGCAAGACGAAAGATACCTTAAAATCTAGGATTTATTTGACACACCGGGGTATCAGAAAGGATTTGCAGGTGCAAGATGAAGGTAAACCACAGGATATGGCACCAGCTGTGTACGTCTTGGACAAGGTAAAAAGAAAAGAATTCTGCGAGGTCCTGTCTCGTGTGAGATTCCCACATGGATTTGCTTCCAACCCTGAAAGGAGAGTCAGTGCAGATGGAAACAAGGTACAAGGGTTGAAAACTCATGACTGCCACGTCCTACTTCAAAGGGTTTTACCTGTTATCCGTAGAGGATTGGGCCGCCCTAACTTATACAGAGCAGTTGCAGAGTTGGGACAATTCTTCAGGGAACTCTGCAGTAGGAATATCAGGATAGATGCTTTGGAGCGTCTTAGAGACAAGATACCAACTATCCTATGCGACCTTGAGAAGATATATCCTCCATCCTTCTTTGATGTGATGGTGCATTTGGCTGTTCATCTGCCTGATGAGGCACTACTTATAGGTCCAGTACAGTATGGCTGGATGTACCCTATTGAAAGGCGGCTAGGCACTTTCAAGGGCTATGTTAGGAACAGAGCTAGACCCGAGGGTTCCATTGCAGAGGCCTACATTGCTACAGAAGCGTTGACATTCTGCTCAAAATACATTGAAACAGCTGATCAGCTTAGCAAAGAGGTGGGTGAAGACAATTCCGGGCTCAATGTTTTCGATTATTCTGTTCGAGTTACAGGGAAGAGTCGACAAGAGGACAAACCGAAAGATTTGGACAAAATGGTTTGGTATGTGTTGAATAACTGTCCGAGATACTACCTTATATCAAGTAAGTGCAGTACTGTAGCTTATACATCATAATCTACTAAACTTGCAGCACATTCTTATATATTTAGATGTTTGACGTGATCACTATGTTGTGCAGCATCTACAAAGAGGATTTACTGCCGCAAAATCCAAGAAACATTGACAAATTGGTTATGGCAGGATTTGCGAAATGGTTCAAGAACCATGTAAGCTTTTGAAGTGCACTGTCAGTTTTTTTAATATATTGAGTACATAAGATGATCAGCTTGTCTATTTTCTAACCATAGGTTAAGAAGATGCGGGAGGATGGGCAGGCAGTTGATGATGCCCTTTACTCACTAGCAATGGGTCCTGATACTCGGGTAAGACATTATGAATCTTGCGTTGTTGGAGATGTGCGCTACAACACCTTGCACGAGACGAAGGCAGGAAGACACAAAACAGTGCCATCATGAGCACGGATACGTATGACAAAGAGACAACTGAAATGTATGCTAACATAACAGACATTGTTCAGTTGCAGTATATCTCCAGTTTCGAGGATCATCGGTGTGTGGTTTTGTTGTGCTGTCGTTGGTATAACCTGTTTTCCAGGATCGCAAAACCCAGAGCTGATGATTACTTCAAATCCATCAACGTCAAGGCGGCGTACCAGACCAACGAGCCTTTTATTTTGGCAAATCAAGCAACACAGATATTTTTCTTGGAAGACACATTTGCACGTAGCGATGACTGGAGAGTATTGAAAAGGTTTGAGCAGAGGAATTCGTTTAATGAAGTTGCACAACAAGATGATGCTTACACTACTCCTGATGTACAAGATAACACAGATGTTCCTAATATCTTTGAGAACCATCATGTCAATGACGCCGGCGAAAAGATTGCCTGTCGTGTTGTGGACATACAAGAGTTGATCAAGAAGAAGCCAACGTTCGAGGACGTTAAGGACGAAGAAGAAGATGACACCGTGGGGAATTACGATTCAGACTGATACACATGGCGAAGATGTTGACGCTGCTGCTGCGGATGATGATTACATTGCTTTTGTCGTATTTGCCTGTCAGAAGTCATTTTTTTATCTACTATGTGAAATTGTGTTTGCTATGACAACTGAAACCTGATGAACATGTTGTTTAGTATTTTGCTGTGAGAACATCACTTGTTATGTATGTTGATTTGTGTTTGGTGATTGTATGACAACTAAAACATGATGACATTGTTGTTTAGTTGTACTCATATTTGGCTGTGAAACTTGAATTTGATGACATAGTTTGCTGTTGGACTGCAATTTGCTCGACGTCTTCGAATGAGAACAAAGCTGACCCGACAGGGCCTCTGCTATTTATTTATTTATATGAGCAAAAGGGGATACCCCCTGATTTCCATTAATAGAAATCATTAGATGTTCACAACACTACGCCCAGCCTGCTACACAGGTTTCATTCATTACTAGTTTCAGCAAAGTGCTCATGTCGTAGCCACTGAATACATCACGAGTGCTACATACACTACAAATAAAGAGACAATCATCCTACAGAGCACATCGATTTTGCCCATTATCTTCACAAGCTCTTTCATCTCCTCATTGCTGTCAAGGCCGTTCAGCAGCTGTTGCTTGGCCATGATCAGAGGAACTGCATCTTTAACCTTCTGCTCTCCATCTTCCTCTTCTGCCGTTCCTTCAGTTACTTGTCGAACACCCCAACCTGCTGGTATTGGGATTCCTCGGCTAACCAAATAATCAGCGTAGTTGCATTCCCCCACATCAGCAACTTCCCAGAAATACAAATCACACGAATCTTCCCTTTTCTGCATGAATCAAATTGGAAGATAATCAACCAAACTATTAAAAAAATCAGCCACTGAAAGCAGCAGAACAACACTTAAACATATTATTAGCCCATGATTTGGGCATTTGTAGAAGACTCGGCCAGGGTTGCGGATTGTGGTTGAGACGCGATGGATGACTCTGCGTGATTTGCAGCAGTGGCACCACACCAACGGCAGCGGGTTGCGATGAGCAATCGGCTGCGGTGCGCGTGGCGGCGGGGGTGTGATGAGACCCACAGGCGATGGTACGGGTGGCGACTTGGCGCATATCTGGTTGTTGCCTGCTGAAGAGCAGGTGGACGAGCAGCCAGCGGACATGGTTGCTGCGGCCAGAGCTTCTGATGCTAGGCAGAGTAAGTAGAGAAGAGGAGAAGCGAACGTTGGATATGTTCGTTTCATTACTTGCAGAGTAGCATAGCACCATATATATATTCATAGTCTAGGCTTGGATTCGAACCAGCTACAGGAGCATGTCTTTCTTTTTTCTAAAACTCGGCAACGTCTCTTTACTGGTACACTAGCTTGTTCTGTACGCCTTCCCAAGTCTTTGATTTTCTTTCCCCTTTTTTTGCGAGGAAGGAAGGAGGACAAAATTGAGAGTTCTTGGGACTCGAACCCAAGACCTCTCGGTTGAAAACCAAGGGTGCTAGTCACTTATGTGGCGAACGTTCCCTGTGAGGAGGACGGTAGACGAACGCATTTTCCTCGCAGTTTTCTTCCTATATATAAAAAAGTATGCTACTTGGTGTTCGCTAGTCAACAAACGATTGTGCCAACCTTGACCGTTGGATTGACATTCAACGTCTGTCGCGTTTCTTCAGTCTCTTCTTCCTCGAGCCGCCAAAGCCAAACCAGCGCCGGCGGGACCGCCTGCTCCCGCCTCCCACGGCTGGCTGTGATCTTCCCCGGCTCCTGTTCGTTCCCGTCCGAGGCCTCACCATCATCCTCCGCCTTGGTTCGCTCGCCGCGGCGCCGACCTCCGGTGTTGTCAACATGGTCAACAACCGAGAGGAATAAGGAGATGACTGTACATGGTGAGGATGACAATAGGGACCCAGCAGCGCACGCAGTAATTTTGTTTTTTCGGGATGGAGAAGGGTATCAACTGGGTTTTGCGGGACCCGTGGCCCATCTAGCCCAGGCTTTTATTTCATATGTTTAGCACATGACCAACCCAGTTTGTTTTTTTCCTTTCTGAAAATGGCTAGCCAGCTATTTTGTTTTTTGCAGAATAACCAACGTAGGCCTACTTGCTTTTCTACGCCCTGCTGGGCCAGAAATCTTTCAAGACGAGGAGGGATGCACTTTGCCCAGAAAATGGGCTATAAGTAATAAGAAATGGGTTATAAGTAATAATAAATGGGTTGTAAAATGAAAAAATACGGCAAACAGGCAATTAGTTCCAAAATATTGTTTTCTTTCGGATTTTGATATTTTAAATTTCATTGTTTTTGTGCGGGTAAAATTTCATTGAATTTAAATTAAGGTATATTTAGATTTAAAATTAATTTGAATCTGGCTAGAAATTTCGGGCTGTATGCTGTTTGGGACAGATTTGGAGGCTGACTTGTGGGTCTACTAGGTTGACGTGTACTTTGGCTTTGTCAACTTAGTCCACAAACGATTCTAGCAGCAGTGACCGTTGGATGTTAATCCAATGGCCGTGCTGCTTCTTCAATATCTGATCTTCTTGCTCCAGCCGCCCAAACCAGCTCCGGTGGGACTGCCTGCTCCCGCCTCTCGTGGCCGGCTATGCTGCCGCACAAGCCGCACCGCCCCACCCTACTTCATTGCTGGCCAGGCCATTCCTCTACTCACCCACACCTCCTGTTATTTTCCGGCGACGGTAGCCGGACCAGTAAACCCTCGTACTCCCCACCACGTGGGCAACCATTGCCGAGTCTTCCCCGGCTCCGTGTCGTTCCCTTCCTAGGCCTCGCCGTCGTCCACCGCCATGGTGCTCTCGGCGCGGCCTGGTCAACATGGTCAACGAACGACATCCATCGGCCATGGACTGTACACGCAAAATAATGATTCCTCCACCTGACAGCTGGGACCCACCGAAAGGGCCTCTGTATTTCGCAAAAAAAAACGTTCCCCCCGCTGACATGTCGGACCCACCAGCTATATCTTCGCACGCAAGGAAGTGCCTCCTTATTACGCACAAAAAAATGAATACCCCCTGCTAGCTGGGACCCACCATAGTGGGAGGATGACTTGTGGGCCAACTAAGTTGACGGGGACGGAGGGCTTTGTCAACTTAGTCAATATGAACGATTCTAGCTCCAGTGACCGTACGATGTCCATCCAACGGCCGTAGTGCTTCTTTAACCTCTGGTCTTCTTGCTCCAGCCGCCCAAAGCAGCGCCGGTCGTGCCGCATGCTCCTGCCTCCCGTGGCTAGCTGTGCTGCCGCGGAGGCCTCACCGCCCCCTACTATTCCCACTGCTGTCCAGGCCCTGCGGCGACGGCAGCCTCACACCGCAGCCGAACCAGTGAACCCTCGTACTCCTCTCCGCGCGGGCTTCCACTGCCGCGTCTTCCCCGGCTCCGCGTCGTCCCCTTCCTAGGCCTCGCCGTCGTCCACCACCGTGGTGCTCTCGGCGCGGCCTGGTCAACGTGGTCAAGGAACGACTTCCATCGGACGTGGACTGTACGTGGAGAGGCTGACAGCTGGGTCCACGGCCGCAGCAAGTAAGTGCCTCCTTATTACACGGAAAATAATGATTCCTCCACCTGACAGCCGGGACCCACCGGACGGGCCACTGTATTTCGCAGAAAAAATGTTTCCCCCTGACTGCTGGGACCCACCAGCTTCATATTCGCACGCAAGGAAGTGCGTTCGGGCAAAAAAAACGATTCGCCCCCCTGACTGCTGGGACCCACCAGCTACACCTTCGCACGCAAGGTAGTGCGTCCGGGCAAAAAACGATTCGCCCCCCTGACTGCTGGGACCCACCGGCTACATCTTCGCACGAAAGGAAGTGCGTCCGGGCAAAAAAACAATTTGCCCCCCTGACTGCTGGGACCCACCAGCTACATCTTTGCTGGCAAGGAAGTGCCTGACAGTCGGGACCCACCTGGTCGAAGCGTACGTAGCGTTGTCATTCTAGTCGCGAACGTGTACGTACATACTGGTCGATGTAGAGGCGCGCACGTGTCGTAGTAGAGGCACACACGTGTCATAGTAGAGGCGCGCATGTAGCATGTACACGTACGTACAGCGGCCAGGGTGCAAGAAAGAAAATACGGCCACGTATGTGTACATACGGGCGGGGTCTCGAACGCCTACTCGCGCATACGTACGGCCAGGGCTCGTGTACATGGCTGGGTCGGAACGGAGAAACAGCGTCGTCGCCGTGTTCATGGGGAGGCAACGGAATGCGTCGTGTTCATGGGGAGGCAACGGAATGCGTCGTGTTCATGGGGAGGCAACGGAATGCGTCGTGTTCATCGGGAGGCAACGGAACGCGTGGGAGCCAACCGGCTGGGTCGGAACGGAATGCGTGGTCATGTTCATCGGGAGGGCTTGGATGGAACAGGCGATGGAAACGAGGCCTGGCGTACCGCAAAACGGAGGAAACGGACCTCCTACGTTCGGAACGGGGTCCTGTTGATCGGGAGGGGTGTGGCGTACCGCAAAACGGAGGAAACGGACCTCGTACGGTCAAAACGGGGGTCCTGTTGATCGGGAGGGGTGTGGCGTACCGCAAAACGGACGAAACGGAC